>NC_065513.1:8463940-8537289 GCF_006386435.1 Epinephelus moara
CACTGACGAAGAGCTTCGTGAAATTGAAGAATGGAGGAGGAGAGAGAGAGAGGCACAACAGGTAGAGGACGAGAGAGGAGGAATGGCTGCTGCAAGGCTTTAGCTCTGGAGATTGGTGGTGTAACGTTACCTGTGAATGCTGTACCCCAGTGCCCACAGAAGAGGAATGCCTCTGTTGCAAGGAATGGGACCGGTTGCAGCTTTAGCTAAATGGTAAACAACAAACATGGCAGCACACCGGTAAGGTAAGACAACACGTTTACATGTTGTTTTCTATATGTTCTCTGACATTTATCCTAACGATACGAGGGGGTCTTTGTGGAAAAAAAGCTTGTTTAGTGGACTAACTTTGCACTTGAAAGGATGCCCGTTCAATTACGTTTTAACAGGTCTGACGCTACGACTGTATCTAGGCTAACGGCTAACATGCTAACTATTATTTCTATGTCACTAGTGACTTGAAACAAATTTAGGACGATAGGAGACAGGTTGAAATAAACCGAAATTTCCCTTTAAAATGGCTAACTCAGAGCAGAAATAGGTAGTATGGATATGGACAGTGTCCTTGGGCCCCACCCTTTTGTCCAACTATGGTGATTTCTGGTTCCAAATATCCAAGATGGTGACAGCCAAAATGCCAAACTAAAAACCTCACAATGGGATTCCACATGCGTCAATCCATTGCAAGACAGAAGCCGATAATTCTGATTTGATATGCCGGACTTCTAATTCAAATGTTTCTAGTGCGCCTCATGGACGCCCGCAGCAAAGTTATTTTGTATTTCAGGTCTCTGAGCTTCAAAAGCATCTACGGAGGACCTCCATCAATTAACATAGCATCATCAGTAAAGAGAAATGGCATATAGAATGAGTCAACTGACCTTGTACGTCATTTAAATAACATACAACAGCTCAAAATTGTGTAAACAGGTGCCAAGTGTAATAACGTGAACCACCACAGCCAATTGCGTATAGTTGTTGTGTGCATTGGTTTTCGTGGACAGAGACAGAAAATCTTCTATCAAGCACAAATCAACTGAAATGGCAGCTACAACATTGTCACAACACATTTCACAAAACAAACACAACATAAAGCAAAATAAATGATGAAAATGTCACTCTGCTTGGTTCACTGTGTGCACCACCATGCTGCTGTGACGTCAGGTGTTTATGTTGGCCGGCTGGAGCTAGATGAATCTTGCCAGAGTTTCTGGCTCTGAATTATGAGTTGAATGACCATTCCATTGCACTTCTCTGTGTCAAAGGTATTTTTTTTCCAAGTTCAGAGTACAGTTAATTGTAGCAACAAACCAATGGCCTACATCATGGTTGCTACGTCCATTATTTGTTTTTTTTTTACAGTCTTTGGAATCTACATAATGCTTTGACAGAGTTCTGCGCCGATTGTGGCTCGGTAAGGTGGCTGTGGCTCAGGAGGCAGAGTGGGTTGTCCACAGATTCAAAGATCAGCATACTGAGCCCCAGCTCCTCCTATCCTCATATCAAAGTATCCTTGGGCAAGATACTGAACCAAATTGCTCCTGATGGCTTTGCCAGTCGTGTGTGAGGGCATGTGAATGTCTAAACTGAGTAGCAGGTGTCACCTTGTGTGGTAGCCTCAGCCACCAGTGTATAAATGTGTGTGTGAATGTGTCAGTGTTACTCTGTAGTGTAAAAGCGCTTTAAGTGGTCGGAAGACTAAAAAAGGCAAGTGCAAGTCCATTTACCATTTACCAGTGTAGCATTGCACTGGATGCAGCAGAACCAGTAATATTCTGTTTTTTATACCGCACATTCTACTTCCTTCTCGAAATTCGGTGCCTGCATTACCCACAATGCAACTTGATCACTGACTGTTCTGTCAGAGATTTGTGGCCGTTATGTTAGTAGCCTGAAGCCGCTAGCCTCAAGCAGATATGAGTAGTGGGCCACAGAGGTCTGGTTTGCCCACTTTCTAATTCCACAGCGGTGGAGTTTTTAAAGCTGCACTGTGGAGGTGGATACATCAAGCTGACTTCCTGTACAGAGGTTTACACATGGTTTACAGACAAATGGTAAAGATTACGATTCTCCAGTGAGCACGGCTGGAGAGGTCTAGACGTCTGGAGTCAAGCGAGGATTGTAGCTGCAAAAAGAAAAAAAAAAAAATCTGAATAAGCTTTTCCATTGACTGAAAGAAGTCACGTGAGCTCTGAGCGTGCAAAACACAGCCAGGCCTGGCGTTATCATCTGGAAGTGGAAATATGGTGACTCACTCGGGTCTTTGGTGGGTAATGGCAGCCATGACAACATGCTGCGGGGGGTTTTGTGGTATGGGATGATTAGGGCTTTCAGAGTGCTTAGGAGACTCCATGTAGAGGCACCGTTGCCTGCTCAGGTGATGGAAACCTCAGTGCAATGGGCTGCCAGTCCACCACAGAGGAAATACCCAGAGAGTGAGCTAAGAGTGAAACATGAACCCTTGCATGCACGTGTTGCTGACCTTTGACATCTGTGCTCAGATTCCTCTCTGTGCTGCTTTGTCTTCTCACATTGTTGAAATGAAGTGTTGCATTTTGAGCATTGCCAGTTTTTTCCTTTTTTAAAATGGCTTGTAAACTTACAGGAAACAAACATCTCATTCCATGAATTTGTTTTTATGTGGTGAGCGGAGTACACTGGTTCGCATGGACTCTAGTGACTGTATATTTAGCATTGTGTCTCAGTCAGCTGCACAGTAAACAACACAGAGTGACACCCAGTGTTCAGCTCCACGTTTTTTTTATGTATTCTTGTCATGCTTAGAGGAAGTCTGCTGCCTCGCCTCAACATTTTAGTTTATGCAGAAACGGCTACAGAGAATTACTGAGGTCTGACCTGTGATCATTGCATGCATTACATTCCATTTCAAACCAATTTAAACATGAAGAAATTCCAGCGCTTATGAAATGTGATGTTTGGCAGTGCCCGTTTCCCTGCTGGTCTAACAGGCCGCCCCATTTATCCAAATTATATGAACAGTGTTGCAGTTAGATTTCTCAACCTGAGTTATTCAAGTCAACACTCGGAGAGGGACAAAATCAGCAGTTAGAAACATCTGAGGAACAGCCAGTGAGAGAGGAATATTCTTAGCCGTTTGACTTTATGTGGAAATGTTAACTGATGTGGAGACTGGCTACATAATGGAGCATTATAGAAATGTCTGTCAACAGTGAAGGAAAGCTGGAGAGATGTAATTAGGGCTGAGGATTGTAATCGTTGTAGCCAACTGTCCTCAATTATAAGTCATCAAAAGCTTTTGAAAATGGGTTATAATGGCTATGTTCACATTACAAGCAAATGTGGCCAAATCCAACACCGATCTGATTTTTTCCAATGACAGCTGGGCCACTTTCATATAAGATCCTAAATCTGATCGGATCACCGGCTATGCAATCACTGTGAGAGCAGTCGTATAAGAATTCATGTGTGTTTTTCCTGTACAACCATACCTCATTGCGCAGGTGCAAATCACTCACCATACAGTGGTGGAGCGTTCTGCTAAAACTACAGAGGGCTGCCATAGCCGTACTTGCTGCTGCGGTAGGCTGCCCCAGTTACCAGCCCATAGAGCCCGACTGCTAGACACTTTCTGACCGGGAGGTCTTGCCAACATTTTTGAGTCTGCTGTGACAGCCTTGCTTCGACGTGCTGACAAAGATTATGGAATGTGGCCCTGGACATAGTTAAGGTTTTGGAGGAACGGTTCCTCTGTGAAACCCTCCACCATCCGGCCCCGCCACTCCTGACTCCTCCCACACCCACACCTCTCTCTCCACAGAACTATCAACAGTAGCTGCTAAGAGAGCTAAAGCTATGGCTTTTGCTTTCCTTCGTCTTCTCACTTTCATCCACAACATGTGAGGACACGGGACGTGTCTTCCTTAATATTTAGAACATGTGCATTTGTTTCCCCCAATAAAAACATGAAAGTAGCAGAGGACTTTCATTTTGATTAAAATTTAAGACATTTACACTTTGAATTGCATAGAAAATCACCAGACTGCAAGAAATTGTTTGATGCTCAAAATTCCCCCCACAACCCATTTAATATCTACTCTTCTACTCACTTTGTAAAACTATTTTCTCTAAGCAGTGTCTTATTGCCCAGGTAACATAATTCATCAGCTGTTTTGATAATCAAATAATCTTTCAAACATCTGCTTATCTTTGTCCTAATTAGTCATATTAATAGATCACAATTAACTGAATGTATTTAGGGTTTGAAGTGTTGTGACATGTTATTTCCTTGGGCAGCGGGAAATAGCAAACTATCACTATTATTTTCTTACATTTACATTCTTCATTTCTTACATATAATTGACATGCATTGATTAACTTAGAAAATAATCAGCAGATTAATTGATAATGTAAATAATTGTCAGTTGCAGCCCTGTAGATGAGATAAGAGTGACCTTTACTGTGCACTCATAGCCATATTAATAGAGAGAGAGTCTATATTATTGAATTGTTTTATTTTACACTGCGACTTATTGATAAAGTATTGCATTCTCAAATTTTTAAAAGTGTATTTATGTAAATTTCAGGACTGGTGCATCAATACTACAGAAATTTAGTCCACAGTTATGGAAGGCACAATGACCAGAATTGAAGTCATACAGGACCATGTTTAACAGCAGCAAAACAATATCAAAACATCCGTAAACAAACTCTCACAGAACTTGCACAGAATAATCCAAGTGTCATTTATACAGTCGTTTGGTTAGTACTTCCCAAACAGACTGCCCTTTACAACGGGTAACTGCATGGAGAGTGAAACTTAATCTATGCTCTCTTCAAAGCCAGACTCTATTGAGAAAAACATGTATTTTACCTCACTCATCACAGGAGCTGCTGGTCTGCCACTGCCTCACACAGCTAGTTTGATGTATTATTGTTTGACTTTTGTTGTTTTAAAAGGTTAGTTCAGATCCACCAAAGTCTCACAATAGCAAACTAACTAACTGATCGAGGCAAAGGTTGACCACAAGTTCCCATGTTCAGCAAGGTTAAGTTAGCGTTTATGTTAATGGAGACAGGCTTTGAATAGAGCACAGACGAGATTCACTTCCTATTCAGTTTTCCAATAGAAAGAGCTCTGTGTTTGTACCGAGCAAATGACTGGATAAGTGATATAGTTTTGCTGTTTTAAAACGTGAACCCCTATGACTTCAATTCATCACAATTTTTTTTCAATTCTTTGTTCACTGTGAAAGCATGTGATAAAAACAAAGCTTTCTTCACAAATTCAGCAGTAGTTGTAATTGATACAAAAATGGTCATTTGGGAGGTGAAGTATCCCTTTAATATAAATGTATATAAACGACTGGAGTCCTATCCCCTACACTGCAAACAGTAAAAACAAAACCTATGCCCTTCTTCATCTTGAATTAATGAAAAACCTTCACTGAGAGCTAGCATAATCTTAGCTCATGATGAAAAATGTGGGTAGTGGGAAAAGATCTTAGCGATAGCAGATGCCCATAGGCCACTTCCCATGCTGCCTTGCTCAGTCTTCTTCTGATAGTCTCCTTCCTTGTTCTGACAAATCTTCTGTGGCTGTCATGCTAGAACACGATGAAATCTGGCTGTGGAGACTAATAGAACCAAAGCTCTCTTCACTATTTGCATTTCCATCTTTACTCCTTTTTTTTTTACTGCAGCTTTTCTCTCGTTCTCCCTCCTTCCTCCTTCTCTGCTGCTCTCCCCCTTCTTAAGTAGATTACAAGCAGCCATGAAGTCACCCCAAGCAGAGTTTACAACTCCCATTTTCCTCTCTTTAGTCATTTTTTCCCTCGGAGGCCTTAAGGTCAAATCTCCCACTCTCCTCCCAGTAAAACTCCAACCATGTTGTGGTAGGGCACAATAAATTGCCTCTTCAGCCCCTCAGCACATTTGGACTATGAGTGTGGATAGATACATGGTTGCCCTTTGTGTCACAGTCTTAAAATGGTTTTAACTATTTAAGTATTTTTCACGTAGCTGTTAGATGTTTCTGCAGCTCTGTAAAAGCTTTCTGCCTGAGGCATCACATTCCCACAGTGCAACACAGGCGGATGTTTAGCCTCTGGAGACTCTAAAATGAAGTGTTCCATCTGCAATAAGTGTGAGTGGAGGATCTCGCTCAGGGCAGAGCTTGCTTTCACAGACAACGTAATTCTTTTATGTTAAAGTAAGAAATGTCCAATCTCTTCTTCAATGCTGACAAACATGTATCAGTGTCACAGGAAGTATGTTTTTGATTAGACTGATAGTTGAGACTGTTTGATGTTTTTCTCGTCATGTGCAGAACACATTTGTCACGTTTAATCGTCTGTGTTGTTAAAGAGGAATGCAGTGTTGTCATTTGTCTGGTGTTCTTCTTCTTTTCTTTTCTCCGTCACAATGTGTAACATGTGTCACATGTGCTGACAGAAAAATACACTTGTTATACAACCAGTGTATACAGCTTAAACTAAGCATCAAAGTTCCTTCCTGGCCTCGGAAATAGTAGTTTGACAAAACATTCTCAACTCAAGGTCCAGGACAAGCATTCTACAGAGCTTTCAACCAGGCCACATGAGCTTCATCATTGAATGGAGTTCTCATGGAGATGGATCTGTTGATATATGAGCTCAGTAGCTGCACTTTTAGGACTTTTCATCCTCGTTGGCTTAAACTTTAAGCATCAAAGTTCATTCTTGACCTTGGGAATAGGATTTTGACAAAACTCAAGGTCCACTCACTTTTTGGGGAGCTTTCAAACATTTCACATGGTCATCATGAAGACCAGACAAACCAGAAGATCAGAAAACTCCATCTGCCAATGGTTATAGGTTTTGGCAAAAAGCTAACAAGTGGACCTTGAGTGAAATGCTTTTTTAGCTGCTAGGATAGTGTGGCTGTAGGAATGCTAATATCAGTTAGTTGGTCAGTCAGCTGGTCCACTACTTTGGTCCTGACCGAAATATTTCAACGACTATAAGATGGATTGCATTATTTCTTTTGTAAAGACATTCATGTTCCTCAGAGGATGATTCCTAATGACTTTACTTTTTCTTCCATGAAATGGACATTTGTAGTTTTGACTGTAATATTTCGTGAACTGTTGGATGGATTGCCGCCCAATCAGAAAGAATTGTAATAAGTTATGTGATCCATTATTTTTTATTATGCACATACATTAAGATGCTCTCCCCGTGTCAGCGTGGGTTTTCTCTGGGTACTCCGGCTTCCTCCCACAGTCCAAAGACATGCAGGTTGGGGAAAGGTTAATTGGTGACTCTAAATTGTCCATAGGTGTGAATGTGAGTGTGAATGGTTGTCTGCCTCTATGTGTCAGCCCTGCGATAGTCTAGCGACCTGTCCAGGGTGTACCCTGCCTCTTGCCCAATATCAGCTGGGATAGGCTCCAGCCCCCCCGCGACCCTCAAGAGGATAAGCGGTTACGATAATGGATGGATGGATGGACATACATTAAGTCAAAATTTAAATTTGTCCAATACTTTGGTTTATGGAGTGGTGCAGGAATGAGTCCTAAAATTCGAAAATTAGTGAGCATGTTTGCACTTCCAGTTCTGCTGTCTTGAAGTCAATGGGTTTTTTTGAATGTGTTTTTGGTAAGAAGCTTGAAATAGGCTCTGTGGTTGACACAAGTTTAAAAGATAGTCATGTGTTGTTGTAGAAGATATAATACATTAGTAAATACTAAGGTTGCAGCGATAAACCGGTATACTGTGATATCTAAGTTGACCATTAACATACCTTGTTCATTTGCTTATCTATGATATTGAACAAAAAAAATGAAACTGGACGTTGAATCTCCCCTTTATTTGAGTTATTTTCAATGAGGAGAGTTTTTACACATACTTCCATTAACAAAATTGTTTTAATTATAGTGATACAATGTTTGTTCAACAATAATAAGATAAATTCCTTATTACCATGATGCCGTAATACCGCAATATTTTCTGAGACGGTTATCATGCCATAACAATCTCAACCCTAGAAGATAGCCCACTTGTGTAAATGAGACTACAGAGCATCATCATGCTGAGCACAGCTTTACAGCCTGATTGTGGTGGCGACATTGAAGTGACTGTGGTGTAGTTCGTTTGTAGCCTAATGTTAGCTTTGTTCTCCTGGCAATTGCATTTACACCTTAAATCATAAAAGTGGTGATCATTTGTGAAGATTATCTTGCTGAACAAAACGTGTAAGTATCATAAACATGTGTTTGCCACATAGCTTTTCTGTAATAATCCAAAATCCAATGGAAAAACACTGTTGGCTTTTTGTAGAGGGAACCAAGGCAATGCTAACTTTCAGGTTGGCCTGCAAAGAAAACGGAATCCCTGCACTGTTAATTAGGAAATGCTACCATGCTAACAAGCTAAAACTAAGACAATGAACATGATAAACATCATACCTGAAAATTTTCTGTTAGTGTCAGTGTGCATCATTTTACTCAAAGCGCCTTTGTGGCCAAGTACAGCCTCACAGAGCCAATAACAAGGCTGTAGGCTCAGAACACATTTCAAGTTGAGCTCTTGGAACGTAAACCTCAATGGATAGGTCTAAAAAAAGATCCAGACTACTTCCTCTTATGATCTTTGTTTTTTTGCAAATTACATTTAAAGAACAAATGCAACCACTGTAACATTGCAAACAAGTGCTCTTTGTGTATGCAGGGTTTTTTTTTAGCATATCGAACCCTGTTTTTATATAGCTCAACGCCAACTGTGTGTGCACAAAGGTTTTGTGTTCTGGCTCGCTCCGCACCAACAGAAAACCTTTCACATATGGCATATCCAACGAAACCTGTAGATACAGTGCAGAGGAGCAAACTGGAAAAACACAGCAGGAGTGTCAATTCATTTCTGAGTACATCTATCTAAACTGCTGTTGTTTATGTAGGAGGTTTGTCACACTGCAGATTTTGTCAGCTCTAATAATGATTTACTTTGTCGTCAGCAGACAACAATCTTAAGAACTTTTATTTCGAAATACAACGTGAGACTAGCAGTCATACCAGCCAGATCCTTGTATGCTGAAATCACTCCCAAGTGTGTCTTTATTTTCCACGTTTTATTGTCACTTCAGCTTTAATGCCATATAAAAGCAGTTAATTTCCATTCAATCATTGTCTTTGTAATTTACGCTCCAGTTCGGGGTTTGTCACGCCTTTGTGAAACATCTGCTTTCACTTTGTTAACAAAAGCTCTTTTAATGGATTGTAAAGGAGGAACTGCACACTGCGACACAGCATTCGGTGCATTCGGTAAACACTATATTCAAAAACACATAATCTTCAATTTGTTTTGCAGCTGGTGGAATAATCATCTCTCAGGAAAGGCTGGGCATTAATTATAGACATGTTTTCTTTGCTTGAAGTCCAGATAGGGACTTGTTGACAGTACACATACCTGAAAAAAGCTGCACCTCGTAAGAATTCTCAGAGAGAGGTGTGCAGCTGAATACCACACTGCATGTGAAGCCAGTATCTTGGTATTTTGCTGTGGATGTGAGGTGATTTCTGCCGGCACAGAGACTTGTTGAAGACCTCTATTGGAACCATATGTTCCGAAGTTCCTTGCACTTTGTTTTTTCTGGCAGATGCAGTCTTTACTCCACTGTGGACTGTAGAGGAGTTGTGTACTATGTAACTTAAAACTAAAGCATATTCCTGGTTCACTCCAATTCCAGTAGTCACAGATGACCGTGGGCAGTGTACGGTAACTGAAGCAATAGTTCATAACTATGGAAGATATTTGTATTTTCTATTTTAGAGGATGAGCTGTGGTTTATATCCCAAGTGACTTGTTAGGAGTGAGAAAGAAATGACTAAGGCTGCTGATTGTTGATGGGCCTTTGGTCTTTCGCCAGCCTCTTATTTTCAGAGACTTCTCCTCATCCAGTAGAGGGAACCTTCCCTAAGGGTTGCCATTTTGAACCTTTTGCAAAACAAAAGCATGAGAACAATGGAAATGGTATGGTAACAGGTTCCTGATGTGAACATGTTATTATTCCAGCTGAGAAAAAGCATAAATAGTGATTCAAAAGAATATTCTGTTGAATATTGTTGCAACCAAACTGTTCCCGTTGATGGTCAGTCCAGGGCAATAAGATTCTTTGGCCTTGATAAACTGAAGAGTACATATAGTCTTACTTCATTTAGTACCAAAGAAACTAACTTTGGTCGAAATGATTTTTCGAACCCAGACTGCAGAAGCAGTGACTGATGCCCCCCCATCTGCTGGGAGGGCATCATTGATGGCAAATATGGAGAAGAGAAATGATTACTCTGAAAGTCTGACTTTATCCTTTAAAACATTATTATTCAATGCTTATTTAGAGCTGTATAGTTTTTTAAAGGTGATATAACACTTTCTTACTCTTACAAATAAAAAGTTACATCCATAAGCTAGACTGGAAGGGCGCTCAGAGAGTGCAGACCTCCGCCAAGACCAAATGCCTTATCTTGCAATATTGAAGGTGCAATATAAGATAAGGTACACCTTTATTGATCCCACAATTGAGAAATTCCAATATATAACAATTGGAAATATTTTAGCAGCAAACTATTATTATTTTTGTTCCCACTGGCTAGCTTAGTGATGCCACAGTGTGCACTACCAGGGTTGGGAGAGAGAAAGCAGTGTCATATGGCTCACACACCATCCTCTGGCCTGTTCCAAATGTGTTTCTGGTGGACTTCAAACCGCAGACACTGAGGTGGAGCAAATAACAACAGGCACAACAGATGCCTCCATTTGTTTGTGAAACGGTGCAGCAATGCAGAGTTAAGATGTAAAGGAGTCATTAAACCAAGCAGTGCTAACAGAGCCTAAAGACAACAGGTATTCCACTACTGCTGTAATTGTTTGTGGCGCATGCTCATTTCAACAAGCAACAATGGACATGCATGATTGCCATTGTTTCCCAAATGCTCTGTTTTACATTTCCACACAGATGCACAGCAGGTTAACCAGAGTTGTGAAAAAAATCTACGTTTTAATGACCTACAACTCCGTTGCATGTGGACAAAAGGCTAAAAAGTAGAGGAAATTACACTTTTTCAAAAAATATCTTTACAGACAGGGCCTCAGACTGGTCACCTAATTGTCATGTCTTTACAGCATTTTACACGAGAGAATCCCACGCACTTACCATTGCTTTTTATGTGAATGTTTAGGCTGGTCCTCTCTATGCCAGACGAGAAAATACGATACGATACGATACGATACGATACGATACAATACAATACAATACAATACAATACGATACAATACTCCTTTATTTGTCCCACAGCTAGGAAATTTGCAACGTTACAGCAGCAAAGGGATAGGGCAAACAGGAAGCAACAGTAGAGAAAGCACAAAGTAATATAATAAGTATGTATCTGTAAAAACACCCACAGATATAATAAAAAGACAGACTGAATGGCTGACTTTATCCTTTCATACTTGAAAATAGCACAAGATCTACAAATTAGATTCTTTTAACTGCATGGAATGAGCTGCAAAATGTCATTACCTTGGAAACATATCTGAAAGTGTTTTTTCCGCTGTCTTGACTAGTACTCTGAAAGACCATTAAAAAAACAGAATCAATCAGTCAGTCAATCAATCAATCAATTAAATGAAGGGATATTCACAAGCTGTTATTTGGTGATTTTTCACATTTGGCCATAGTTGCCACTGTTCAGCAAAAGTTTAGATACACTTATGACACTGGCAGCCTGTTTTGAAAGTGCAGCTTAAATCATCTGGAAAAACAGGCACAGATAACCTTCTTTATAGGGGAATTAAGTAACTTGCTATATATTTTTTTGTCCATAACAGATAAGTTACCCAGTGGGCAGCACATTTAGGGATGGTCTCTCTGACCACCTGCTCTCCCTGCTGCTCTTGTGTTCCACATGAACAGATGGTCCACCCAACGTAGGGCCTTCCTGCTGCGTATTTGACTATTATGTTACGTTATGTTAGTTAAAGCAAATTATTGATATACAGTATATGGAGCAAGTTATTCCCCAAAACTTCCATAATTGGACATGGTAATATGAACAAATAGTATCTGATTTTATTAAAAACTATTGTAAGGGTTTTCATGTATATTTGCAGGGAGAGAATAAGGTTATGATTATTGTGTAGGTTTGTCAACTGAACAATATTGATTAATTTATTCATTTGTTTACACTCTTTGTTCAAGGATTACCTCTGTCTGTAACAGTCCTAAGAAATAGCGGTAACTCTCCTGCTTTCATGTGATTCATAGCTTGATCCCCAGCTGTGGTTTTCTTATGTCTTGTGGTCTTTAAACAAGCTGGCATTAAATCATTTCAGTAAGTGCCTGTTGTAGTCACAAGTCATGTTTTGGTCAAGCAAAGTCTGGATGCTGAGACTCTTTTATGTGTGATTTCAGTGTATTGCATTCACTGCCAAATAGTCTCATCTGGTTCCCCTAAATGTCTTAAGCTGTCATCTTCTGATCACTGCAGTGTAGTTATTTAATATCCACAGATAAAGATTATGCCATTCTCCTCTTAAAAGCTGCATTAGTCTAAAAAAATAAACGGAAAAAAACCTGCAAGGTATATCGAAGCTGCTGTTTAATATTTTATTCTATAAATAGACACGTTAGCGAACAAATTTATAAGCTAACACTTAAGTTCTTCAGCTTGCTCTGCCCACAGTTTGTCAAACAGTGAACATGCAGTAAGTGTAACTAGTGCTACAACTACTTTTGTCATAACATTCAAAATTGATATCCATGTGCGATGGGCGGTCAGTTTGGGGAGCTATGTATGTTTACTGTGCTGAGCAAGCCCAGATTTACCTTAATGTTCTGCTGCTTTCACATTTGGTAAACCTCTCAAAAGGTGCTGGTGGAGATCCTGAAATCCTTTTTTTACCAGATCACAACCTGTCTGAATAACACACATGGGAAGCAAAAAGGTTTCTTGTCTGAAAAGCTAGCAGTTAGCTTTTTTGTCCTGGAGAACAACTTTAGATAAATTAAATCTGCAATTACTTATTTACTAGCAATTTCTTTAAGTGGGGCAGTATGAGGTACATATATTCATAGTCAGTATATTACCTCCAGTAGATAGCTTTCAGCACTCCCCCAGTTTGGAGAAGTAGAGAGTGTGAGACGGAAGCTAAGCGATGTACTGTTACGAATGGGATCCTCAATAAAACGTATTTTAGCTACCTAGAAAAAGTCCCACCTAAAAACATCTATAAGGGATTAAGTGTATGCTATATTCAGAATATTTTCACTGTTTTTTCTTTCTGTCAGACACTTGGTTCTAACAGGGGAAGCCATTAACGGCTTCAGTTTCACATGTATGCTCTCTTTAAAGTCACGAGACTCCATTGATAAAAACAGTCATTTTGGCAGGCTGAACACAGAAGCTGCTGGTTGACCAACGTCACACAGTAACACAAAGTAACTGATCCAGGCAGGTAGACCAGCAGTTCCTGTGTTCAGGCATGATAAATCACTGTTTTTCTCAATAAAGTCTGGCTTTGAAGAGATTGGTATAGATCTCTGTTGGACATTGATGTCGGATGGCGAGGTAAAGCAGTGAAGATACTCAAAATAAAATAGGAAAATACTCAATATAGCATACACTTAAACTGATGTTGATTGTGTTAGGTGGGACTTTTCTTAGGGGGGTAAAATATGATTTATAGTGGACCCCATCCACGACAGTTGTTTAGCTTCAGTGTCTGACTCCAGCTTGCTTCTCCAAACTGGGGCCATGCTGATCACCATCTACTGCAGGTAATACATTGACTATGAATAAGTACCTCATAAAACCCTGCTTCAATGAATTATCATTTTAGTATTATTTTAAGTTTTTATTCAAAAAGCAGACTCTGGTATTTGTGCTGTGGAGGATAATTCAAATTGTTCATGGTGACTGGCGTAACATTTTCTTTAAAAGAAATGCTAACTTCTGCCAACTACAAACAAATGACAATGACAGTATTTGGCAAATAGCCAATCAGTTTGCAGCGGGGCAACAGGCAATCAGCCCCACTTGACATCAAATTTGTGCCATCCGTTTTTTATTACCAAGGGCTTTGGGCATGCGTTTTGTTGTTTTCCCAACACACAGGGTACTTGCCAGTGTGAACGTGGGGCCAAGTGCAGTTAAAACATCATTTTAAAACAATTCTATACAGCCATTGATCTTAGCTCATAGAATAGTGTTAAATACCCCAAGGATCCTTTTATTCATAAGTTACTCAATATCCTAAGTGCTAATATTGTAGGCAACTGGACTTGCTTGTGTTTAAGAGCTTACTTGACCCCTATGACTCTGCAAGGGTTCCCACCCACACAGGGTTTATAGCCTGCAACTTCGTACCAGTCATTTAGAACTGAAGAAGCTTCTTGGATGAGAGGCGAAATGTCTTCAAGAAACGCAAGCAAGTCCAGTTGCCTACGATATTAGCACTTACGATTACCATGACCTGGATGACTGAGAATCTTCACCGACAAGTTACTCAGTACCACAGAAAACACATTTGTGTCTGCTGCCAGCAGGTCAGGCATTGCCCCACTTGCCCCCAAATGACCCTTTGCCTTTAATTACATGACCAGAGTGTAGTGATATTCCAAAACAAGGAATTAAGTCTTGAAGTAATAAAGGAGCATATGAAACAGAAAAACATCTATCACAACCTTGAAGCCTCTGTGAATCAGCTGAGCTGGAACAGATTGAGGCCTCTTCACCTTTCCTGTACAGCTCATCCCACTAATGACTTTTCCATCTGTGCCACTTTTCCTCCTGGACAAGCAAAGACTCAGGAAAGGCCGCCTTCCACAGAGTGTGCCGAAACAAGACTCACATGTTAGAAATCACTTCTTTTTTGTCCATGTGAGGACAGTCTGAACTCTAAACAGAAGGGGAAGGGGGGCAACCAAGGAACATGTTGGGTCCTGAGATAAACTAAGTAGCTTATCTTATATAAGTTCTCTATATACACAGATAAAGGTTTGGCGTAGATGTTGTTTATCTCACCAAGTTTTAGGATCAGTCTGTTTGAGGTAGAGGATAGAGTATTTACATTCAATCTTGATATTTCAGCACCAACATGCCCACAGGAATGTTTGTCAACACCTCTTTGTCCTTTTGGGTTTAATGTTTAGTCAGTCTGGACTAACCCAACTCTCAATGTTCGGCTCAGACTTGTTCTTTTGCACGTCTACCACCGAGTCATGTACTGTATATCCACTAAATCCAGACAAGGTCATCATCACCACATTTCCAGTCATTATCATGTTCCATGATTTCAGTCTTTATACAGTTTTATATCCTCTGCAGTCCAGAGCTCGTTGGCTCTGACCAAAATGATTAATGTGGTTATCTCTGGGAGAAAATAGCAGAGGGTAGAAAGACTGCTGATTTGTACCTTTCACTTTGGTGGCCTCTGCCCTTCCCTAAAGGCAAATGCCAATTTAGGAAACCCTGCTTTCTCATTTTTTGATGTCTAGGTTCTTCTTGGCTGTATATGAGAGGGAGTGTACTGGCCCATCTGTTGAGTGAAGCAACCTATTCCCCCCCAGCCAGACTGAACTCCCTCCCCTCAGCCTGCACTGTCACGTAGCACAAGAATGTGGGTTTGGTCTACTGGAGAGGAAAATGTTTATTTAATCCCTGAAAAAAAGTCTGAGAGGAAAGGCTCAGAGCTAACAGGCCACTGACTGAGTTTTGCTTAGATGCTCAGAGGACTGTCTTCCATGATTACACTGATAAACACTTCATATTTAATTGGTCTATTAAGATTTCAAGCCAAGATGGAAAACTGTTGAATTGATAAATATACTGAATGAAACATTGAAACCAAAATCATCCATGTATATCTGGAATAATTACATTAATAATAAACATTTTATGCCAACGCTGCAGCCATGTGCACCACTAGGTGAGGCAGGGGCCCATGTGACCATGGACCATGTTGAGTGACACAAGGCTCCATACCAACACCTAAGCACGTGCTTGTAATTAACTGTAAGCCACCACTGTTTTTCTTTTTTTTTTCAATTGTGGACTTGTAGCAGCTAAAACGCTAAAGGCTGTACACATGTTGCTGTGTTGAATTTTTAAAATGTAGATATGTAAAGGTTACACTAAATGTAATGATTGTAGACTGGCAGTTTGCAAAAACTGTGACCTCCAGCCCTGTCATGTGTAGTGGAGGTGGTGGATGGCAGAGGATTTTGTACAATGGTTTTGGCGAGTTCCTTAAGTTCTGCCAGCTTTTTCAGTCTTACTAAATAACAATATAAACTCCCAAAATGTAAAGAAAGGTCATTTTCTTACACCTATGATTATTAACTACAACCGTACACCTCCTGAATTTAAGTTAGTCTCTTTCACCAAAGTAAAGCCCTGTTTCCACCAAGCAGTCCAGTACAGTTTGATTCAGTTCGGCATGCATCTTTTTCAGCTTCCACTGTGAGAAGTTGTGGATGGTACCAATGGAACCGTTCCTTACCGTCCCCATTTTTGGTCACCTCTCTGTTGGGGTACCTAGCACACAGATCTGGTACTAAAAGGTGGAGCTAGAAAGACTGTAGTCCGTTGATTGGTCAGTAGCGGATGGTGACTCTTGCTCAGGGCTGTTGTGGTGTTTTTGAGGCTCATGTAACCACTGTTCATACTGTAGCAAGTTTTACACATATTAATAAACTATAACTATAAAATCAAAGGATGCCTCATACAGCAGCTGTAGTCTGAGAAAAAATGACATAATTCACTGGACTGACTGCCAGCAACTGTTAAAGTGGAATGTTTACTTGTAATGTTAATCAGTGCATGCGTTGACAACGTGAATCCATCAGCACACCTTAAATTTCAATATTACAAATTTGACCATTCCATTAGTTTTTATTGTCTCTCTTGGATGACATACACTTTTAGAAATAAGTGTATCTTCAAGCATTTAAAAATATATATTAATTTCAGCCAGATTATGTGAACTGCATATATTCTAATCCTTACTTGGAGAAGAAAAAAGCGTCACAAAGCGTTGTACCTGGGGGCTTCGGCAACCCTAAACCCCTGGGCTTGCCTGAGAAAAATTAAATGCACAAACCTGCTACTTTTAAATATCCCATCGAGAGAGACTCTCATCCAGCCTGCTCTATTTTGTTCTGTGCAACCCCGTTCCGTGGACGATAAACGGGGTGCAGACTTCCATCTGTGTCACCGGTGATGAGGAAATAGAGTGAGTGCTGGACGGAGCAGTGAGTGACAACAGCCCCGCCCACATATACATGTAAGAGTACTGTTTGTGATGGAAACGCTAAACAGACCTAGGGTCTAGGTACTTTGTCTGAAGCGTTAGTTTTTGTTCCAAAGGTAACATACCAAGAGTGTTTGGTCAAAACAGGGTTGAAGACTAGCTTAACTGCCTTGTTAACTCATCCGAAAACACAATTCATTCAAACTCAACAGAAACAAAGTAAAACTCACCAAAACTGTCTTAATTAGTCTTCTTAGTCATTTAGTTAGTTAATCCACTGTTCCAGCAATCACCAACTGTGGACTCAGAAAATGTGCCCCCTGAACTATATAATTGAATAGCCCTGTCGTACGATATATGGACAGGACCTCTACACTTTTTGCTAATTACCATGACAGGCTTGGTTGGAAAGGTAGAGGTTATTAGAGCTGTTATGCTGGAAACAAACACTTTTTGGTGCAAGGAACAGGAATATTAACAGCAGCAACAGTGAACCCAGCAACAAAGTTGTGTGCCATAGAAAAAAAAAAAAAACACCCAGCTAAAAGATGCTTAAAATCCCAACAGAAGAAAGAGGAACTGCAGAATTGTCTGCGGGTATGTCAATACAAGTCACTCCTCACTCACATTAAATGTATTAATTTGATCGATTGTTAATTTAAAACTTTAAAAAAAAACAAAAAAAACCCACAATTGAACCCTGTTGAATTCTGGGTTACTCTTTGTCGAGCAACAGGTCTAGTGAAAGTAAAACCTTTAAGGACACCAACACAAAATAACCTCTGGTGTTCTGTCTCAATAGTATGGGACTGTCCAGGGCCTGTGCTGCTCAAGTCTGTGGTTGATGATGTTGTAGAAGGCGTCTGGAAGAAAAAAAAGGCAGTCTCTTAATTGCCTCGTGCAGCACGTGTACTCACAAAGCTGTTTTTGTGCATTTTTCCTTTACTCACAGATGTTTTCCAGTGACACACTAAAATGTGTTGTACGTGTTACCGTGGAAACCCTTTGATACTTTAGCCAAAAACAGTTGCAGGGCAGCCGGTCATGGTGTTAAGCTTTAAGAAGGTGATTTGCTGTAAAAATGTTTGAGCAGTCTGGAGAAGATTTATAAGCAGTGCACACAAAGCTGAGCGGCAGTGGTTGCAGTCTGAACCTGGGGCTCAGGGTCTTAGATTGCATGTTATGTAACACAGGAAATGCTGCTTCTCGAGAGATGTATAGCCTGTTCAAATTGCATCAGAATGCAGAGGTCCTCCAAGCCAGAAAATGAAAACCCAGGACTCTTCATGGCCCTTGTGCAAATCTAATATATTTCTCAGATGAACATGTACAGTTCATCAGCTATACAGAAATGGAACAAATACATGTTGGGAGGTGAATTACATATAAACACATGTACATAGTTTCTGTGACAAATGACATGTCAGTCAGATAAACAGGCAGAATTTGTTGGTAGAAAAATTGAGTTCTGTATTGTGTTTCTTGACATTAGTGTACATTCTCATTTTTTTCAGAGCCTCGACATTCAAGTGGAGGACGTGCGTATACGAGCCATCCTGTCATCGTACCGAAAGCGGATCCCTGTAACAGAGGGCTATGTGGAGGTCAAGGATGGCGGAAAATGGAAGCAGATTTGTAACGCAGAGTGGACCCAGCTTAATGGCAGAGTCATCTGTGGCATGTTTGGCTTCCCCGGGGAGAGGAAGTACAATGCCAGAGTTTACAAGTGAGTATTCCACTACTGTATGTGTGGTCCTGGGTAATTCAAAGAGCAGAGGAGGGTTTAGGATTGGATTCACAGAAATTCATGGTATTATAAGGTATTTTGCAACAGCGCGGCCCGCTATTTTGCTGTGAGTCAGTGGGCGTTTTGTTGGCTAATGTGTGTCTGGGGAGGTGACAGATTGTCAGCTCTGATCTGTTCTTCCCTATGTCTTTACCACACCCTCAAATTGGTAATTACATGTTATCCAGTCACCCTCTGTGCCTGACATGGATGCAAAAACCAAGGTTGTACCCAAATCAGAGTTTTCAATTCAACTCTGAGTAGCCAGTTTGGGCTGCTCATTTTAACCTGTTGAGAAATACTCAGTACTGATGTTTATTCTTCAATACACTTTACTTTTTATGATTATGAGGAATATATTATTCCAAGCCTCTGCTCAGTTACAGTACTGTCCAGCGTCAGTAGCAGCCCCACACAAGTAAAAACCATAAAAGTATAGTCTGGTTTTGGCTTTACTTTCAATGTACAGGTGTAAAACATTACTTGTAGTTATTAATGTATCTGTCATTGGTTAAACAGTGTCAGTTTAAACACCTACTTGAAGCAGAGACTGAATACTTATTAGAGTATGTGAAAACGACATTCTGTCCATCAGATGAATGTCATAGAAGTATATTCACCCTCCTTTTAGCTCTGTTTTTGGTCTCCACCAACTCTTGAGGAAAATGCCTAGCTCTTTAGTTGCTACATGCTCTACTGTATTCACCAACTTGTCTCTAACCTTATCTATCTGCTGTTTGGTGCTGAGACGGTAGTGTTCAGTGGGTTTATTAGAACTTGATGAGAGCAGTGAGACTGAACTAAACTGGTAAAGTCACAGGGCCATGAAATCCATACGATGAGCTTAAAGGTGTTTAAATATAAATGATAACTAAATAAATGTAAGCTTAAATGTCTCACAGAGCTGAGAGGAACTGTAGACTGGGGGTTTCCCCCAAACCCCCAGGAACAGTGCTGGACTTTGAAGCCAATCTGACATAGTGGCCAAAGTGTGTGATCCTTATGTGATGCCAAGGAGCCCAAAAACACTTCTTCCCATAGATTACATCGTAAAAGAGTCATAGATCAGTGGATACAATTTTTTGAGCGTCGCAACTCCCGTGAAATCACTTGTTTCACTATCAGGATTTATTCCTTTCAGTGCGATAACATTTCAAAAATCTACAGGAGCCGCACAGTTAAATCATTTTATCCCCATTAAATTTAGCAGAGGGCTAAACCAGAAGGTAGCCACTTGGCCCATGGAAATCTCTGGTGCGCCTGCTCTTTGGGCCCCACGATGCAGAAGATCCGGGTAATTTCGTACCTGGGAAATGGAGCTTTTTTGGCTTTGTGTGCCACTGAGCAACTTGCATAGGAATAAACAGGGCTCCTCCTCCAACGCTGTATCCAGGCAAAATTTAAACTAATAGATCTCTCCATGACATCCCCTGTTGATAACTTACATGAGATGAATTATTTTTTTTGAATTACAAGTTTTATTAAAATTGTATGTTTAAATATGCAAAGAAAACTAAAATAAACGCCTTAATGTGTATTTTGGACATTTTCTTTCCACTTGTCTGAATATACACGTTTTGGAAGCAAAATTGCCCAAAATCTCAAAACTGACCAGTGCATGTTTTCACTTGGGTGTTTCGACCATATCAACTAAAACAAAAGTTGTTGAACTCCATTTTGACTGAGGATACTACTAAAAGAACCTGGGGCTTTGGGTGCTCCGGGGGGTTGGATGTCTGGGACCCAGCGGTGGCTGCCTACGTGGCATGTTTTGTAATGCAGCCTTGGTTTGCAGCCTGTCCTGTAAGGGCCTCATGTCAGTTCACTGAAACTAAACGTTTCACCTGACATTTGAATTCTACTGAGAGATGTCAAGTTCCGTAGTGGAAATAATTTGACTCCGTGGTGGGTTACTTTTCCAACCTCAAGCTGACACTCAAAACCTAAAACTTTTTTGTCAGCTCATCAAGGCCCTGACTTAAATCAGTTTTTTTTACAGAATATACTCTGTTAACCTTTTACCACCGTCTGTTCTGCCGTCAAGACCTAACACTAAACCTCCCATAAACAACTAGTTTGTGGTCATTAATCCTGGCTCAATTCACAGCAAAACACACAACTGAACCCTTCAAAATATGGAGTCTCCATACCTTGTAGCAGCCCAACAGTGTAATAAATCTGTAAAAACTAATCATCACATAGTCCATTACTTAAGATTTAAGAACACTCCACCAAAAGTTGCTGTTAAAGGGTTAAAATACATTGGAATAACCCCAAATGGTACATGTTCCAATGTGTGGATCAAATGCTTGACATCACTGGCCCTTATACCTTTAAAACCAACCTGACTCCTGTATCTCCAACATTAGTGCATTCCAGAAAGCTGTCGTAAGGCATGAGCCACTACTGAGGGATCTAAATCTTGCTTACGTGAGGAAGCTTGCAGCCAAATAGCCACAGGTTAATCAAGGCCTACCATAAAACATCCAGCACTTAGGTTAACCTTGAATTTAGTGTCTGTGCCTGGGCTGGAAGTTTCCTTCGCGTTAGGTAACCACAGAGGAGCACGACGGTTCCCTAACTTTCCATCTGCGTGTCAGTCTGCTCCCGCTTCGGCCCCATGAAACGTGTGTTATTACAGGCTGTCGT
This sequence comes from Epinephelus moara, assembly GCF_006386435.1. Lineage (NCBI taxonomy): Eukaryota > Metazoa > Chordata > Actinopteri > Perciformes > Serranidae > Epinephelus > Epinephelus moara. Next base: position 8,485,637 of record NC_065513.1, read on the forward strand.
TTGAATGACACAGAGCCAAGAGCTGCCGCAGCTTCATAATCCTGAGTGAACTTCTGTGCTGATGCTCCTGTGTAGCTCAGCTTTATCCAGTCACTTGAAGAATGCTGGATTTAAATTAAATGATGAATTATTATTGATAATTATTAAGTTAGACATTTTCAGTTTCATGCCACAAAAATACAAGTATAGTACCCAGAATATTATTCAAGTGGTTTTTATGTTACTAATTTTTATTATTATTTACAGTGATGATCCATGAAGGTGGGACACTTGTGAAATACAGAGAGAAAGTCAAAATTGTAATTTAAGAAATGCAGACGGAGCAATTTAGATAACCAATTAAATTACTTTTAATACTGAAAGCCAGTTCTGTCAATGGTGCCTCTAAAAACAACAAGTGAACACACTCACACCTCTCACTTCTGTATTAAACACCCATAGAAATAGAAAACAGGATGTTGTGCTTTTTAAAGTAGCTAAACTACAAAATGGAGGGATTTACTGACCTTTAATCCCTAGCTTAGCACCTTGGAACTGCTGACAATGAGGTGATTCCTGAATTTATGTTAGCAGGTCAGCTAAAAAGATACAACATATGAGCAAGATAACTTTGGAGTTACAGGCAGACATGTTCCCATACTTACCAACCTTCCCATTTCTCCTGGGAGACTTCCGTTTTTGATTTGATTTGGTTTCCTCAAAGGGTCCAAATTCTCCCTGGCTCCCTGGACCTGGCTTGCCCTCCTCTGCTGCGGCAGGTATCCAGTGGTCCTCTAGAGACCTGCCGTTCCGCCTTGCTTAGGCATTCGGGATCCAGGTGGGTGAGGGCCAGGGGTGACAGCTGGCCTGGACAAGCCTACAGCCTGCCGCCCCCCTCCCTCCTCTTGGCACTCTGCTTGAGTACCAGGGCCCTGAAACAAAACTCTAAACCAAATTAAAAGTATTTAACAAAAAAAGGCTGTTGCAATACTTTTGTTATTTCCATTCTTTAAAAGTCACCAGAATGCACCAAACAAAGATTCTGAAACTCCAATTTTTCTGGGGGGCAACTGCAGCCCCCTGCTTTGGTTTTTAAATCCTCCCTATTTTTTGAGGTCTCAGAGTTGGCAGGTATGCATATTCCTCCCCTTGTGGCGGAGGCTAGCTGCAAATTGCGCTAAGCTAACATGACAAGGACTGAGACAAAATCGATATCAACCCCAGCTGGCCACCAACATCATGATATTGATATTATGTTGAATTTAGGATGTGACGTGGAATGACCGAAATCCAATGTCAGGACAATGTCTAATGCAGATGATGTTGGTAATATCCTGGTTTTAAGTTGTGTTGACAAGTAACCAAAGTCAACATTTTCCAAACATCTTATACTAATTTCATCTCGATGTAGAGTAATGACATTCAGTGGTAAGGTATGGAGAAGCTGCAGAATGCTGTAATTTTAAAGTCCACACAATGTGAAAATCCAACATTGTTAGACACTGAAAATATTGTCAACCCGATTTTCATTCTCGTTAAAATTTAATGTCTGTCTGATGTAAGAGTTTAATGTCTAACTGATGTCACATTGACATCAGCCTCAAATTTTACTCCCTGTAAGACAGCAAACAAGCCAACCCCCAAAACATTAAAGTAATGGGATGAAAAAAACTAAAACTCTGCTCCACCCTTGTCTTTAGTATGGGTCAAGTTCCTAAACACTGCTACACCTACCATACGCAACACTATGGATTAAATTATCAAACTTTTCCTGCCTGGTAAAACCGTGTCTTTCAAAATCCATACCCGAGTTTGCAACTGAGGGTTTTGTGTAATAGATTTGCAGTCCCCAAGCGGAGCTGACTCAAGTGGTGTCATTTGAGTTCCTTCAGAGTCACATAAGACACTATACAACTATTTTCACAGGCACAGGAGTAGGAAAAGCCTTGACAAAAAATGTACATTGATATGTAAAAACTGTTGAAGTTCTCCTGTATGTAAAGGCCCACATTGATGTGCATTATCATTCATTTCAAGCAGAAAGTTAGTAGTGTAACAGTGACATTTAGGTTTATCAAGGGTACTGAAAAACACATCTTTGGTATGAGTGTGTCATCATATTTTAAGCTAGGTCAAGGGATTTTGGTGAGAAGTCAACTTTCACAGCCTCAGGACCACCAGTTTATTCAATCATCACTCCATGTGAACAGCACTGATATGCATCACGGCTGTGTTCAGATTTCATCTGAGGAGATAGTGGAGCCAGTCCACTGGCTGCGGCTTAGAACATTAGTTTTGGAGAGCTTCCAGTCTGCAGCGTCCCTCTCGCCAGCTCCCAAATGAAAAACAAATGCTGCCTGTCCCATTCTAATCCCATTTCTCACGTACACCTCAGACATGGGACACAAGGACAGGATACGCCATTCTGCAAATGAGACTCATTAAATACATAATATGGGCTCACTAATAAATGGAGAGAAAGACATTAGCACCCCAGCAAGCCTGAAAGAGTCATTAACCCCAGTTTGTTCAAGTTCATATGGATGACTGTGAACTCTCCAGCTGTTAGCTAACCTTTCAGTTTTGCTTCTAATTATACAATGTGCTAATGTCATTGCCCTTGTCTTTTTTTATGGTGCCGAGTTAAAGCATTGTGATAGGTGTAATAATTTCACTCCAAATTTTGATAAATGTCATGTGTTTCTCAAACAGCAGGTCCACAAATTCAACTGCAGGTCCCCTGATGAGGTGCCTGTTAGGAAGTTAATGAAATCAGAATTTTTTCACACACTCACAAATATCAGGGTACTTGGTCTGAAATAAAAACATAGACTAAACTGAATTGAGAAAACAGTACAGACCTAAACCATCATGTGCTTTAATCTCTTTTTTGCCACTTGGTCACAGAACTCCATTACAAGATCAACATCACACTTGATTGACATATGGCCTCAGAAGTTGTTGTGCTAATGTACAAAGTAACTGCCTATTTACACATCCAGCAGACATTAATCCAATATTTACTCTTTTTTAGCTCTGTTTTTGGTCTCCACCAACTGCTGAGAGAAATATCTCGCTCTTTAGCGAGCTAGCAGCTAACTTTGTCTGTGTCTGTAGCCATGCTGGGAAAGTTGCATACCATTGGTGTATCGTTTTTTTTTGTTTGTTTTTTTTCCCAAAACAGCTGCTGCTGAAAGCAAGGATGAGTTAGACTACACTGAACTCACCGTTAAAGTTCAAACCTTGAAAACATAACAATTAGCTGAGGCATTTTCATGTTAGGGGTCGTAACATACCCGAGTACAGTTTAGAAAAGAGCGCCAGTTGCAAGATCCCAAGTTCTTGATATTGTGGAGACAATATGAAGAGCAACCCCCTCGCCTGCCCTCCTGCTTTATCCCCCATGGGTGTGCAGCTCAGAGGATGAGATAGGCGCCTACTGTGAGCATATGTAGATTTTTTAAAGGAGACCGGCGGTGTTGAGAGATGCATTTGCAACACGGCTAGTCATGTTAATAGCAGTCTGGGCAATATATATATTATATATATTATATTGATGTTGTGATATGAGACCTAATATCGTGATACCTGTGTAAATATTTTGTGAAAGCACCAATAGTAAACCCCTCCAATTTTGTTACAAAATCAATATCAAGGTATGTGGTCAAAAATATTGTGATATTTGATTTTCTTCATATTGCCCAGTCCTAACAAGTACACATGAACCATACTCGAGACCACCCTCTTCTGTGCCTGAACATGGTACACAGTGTTCACACTAATCAAACGAACTAGACTTTGGGGTCAGGTGTATTTTGATACAGGCCTGGGTTTCTGATGTGAAAGCCTCCTTAAAGACTATAGAACTATATGGTGCGGTTATAATTTTATTTGTAATCAAGGACATTTAAGACGAATAAAACATCTAAAAAAAATCCTGTGTGTCTGATCTACAATATTGAAAAAAACAACAACTCTCAGCTGATCAAAGTTTAATTGGTCTCCTTTCCTTTTCCTCCATCTGTCCAGGATGTTTGCTCGCCGGAGAAAGCCCACATACTGGGACTATTCTGTGAACTGCACTGGCAATGAAGCCCATTTGTCCAGCTGTAAACTGGGCCAGGTTTCATCACTGAAGTCCAATGAGACCTGTGCTGGAGGGTTGCCTGTTGTGGTGAGCTGTGTGCCCGGCAGAGACTTTGCTCCAACGCCAATGACGGGATTCAGGAAGGCCTTCAGACAGGAGGTAGGGTCTATTCTTAAGTCAATCCAAAATACACATACCTGACTATTAATACTTTATTTTCAATACATAATTACTTTAACTGTTGTATTCTACTTATTAAGACTTGGGCTTTTCCAGATCAAATAACTTCCACTCATTTTAGAAAAATAATTGTCCGTGTGTAATGAGCCACTGTAACAGTAAGATGTGCTGTCTTCTGTTAGTGGCAAATTAATTTTGTGTGATGTCTACAGATGGTATCAGTCAACTGAAATGGTAAACACTGCACTGTTTCAGTTAAGTTCTCTGGCTCTAATGCAGAGGGAGGGCCATTCGATGTTTTGGTTAGACATGGAGCCAACACTGACGTTCGGTACTTTGTGTCACTTTGTGAGCTGCAGCTGCTTTGGACACTTCTCATCAATATGAATTATTGTCATCTTGGGGTTTTAATGATGACATTATGTAGTAAAATTCTTGGGACAGGGCAAGGAACAACATGTATCTCCAGAAAGCAACGCCAATCTCAGCTAACTTTTATTCTTCTCATATGTCCTTAAGCATGAAAACTGCGGTCCAGAGTCTGTAAAACTGCATCAGCAGCAAGGAAGTTTAACACATTTTACACTGTAAGTGCTTAAAAAAGGGCACACAGTTTTTTGTTTTATTCACTAAAAAACAAACAAGGACAAGAAACCTTATTACAAGACAAGGGAAGAGTGATATTTTACACGAAAGTGTGCTCCCAACTTTTAGGAAGGCCCTTACCTGTCTCAGCATGAAAACACCCCCATGCGCCCCAGGTCTATAAAAGAAATGGTTTTGCCAGTGTGGAACTCCATCCAGCACCTTTTGGATGAACGGGACAGCTGCCTGTGAGTCAGACCTAATCGCCAAACTACAGTGTTGGACCTCACTGATGCTTGTGTGACTGAGTTTGGAGCAAATCTCTGACCAGGTTCCAAAATCTGGTGGACAGCCTGAAACCAGAAGAGTGGAGGACACTATAGCAGCAGATTAATGCCCATGGTTTCAGAATGACCTGTTAAGCAGTCATATGTGGGTGTAATGCTTTGATGTGTGCTTGCAAAATAATTGCTTTTACACATGCATGTGGCTCAAAGAGACTTTGACATAACTGTTTTTAAGAGTGGATAGTGTTTTGATTTTGTCACAAAGAAACTTTTCCTTGGCACAAACATTTAGTGAGTCTTCACTTACTGGCTCCAGACGTGCTGCTGTCTTCCTGATTCTGACCTTTGACTTCCACAGCAGGTGAAAGAGGGAAGTTTACTTAAACCTATTGGGGGTTAAACAGGCTTTGTTTTGCCTTAAGGTTTCAGGGGATGTAAAACTCATTCAGTCTGTAGACAACAACACCAACCTTCAAATCAAGCCAAGAAGTACTAGCAATATTTAGTGCACCACTGAGCTGACATGAATTTCTGTCTGTGACTCCATCCACATTCCAGAGTGAGGTTTGAGCTTGCATGCTCTCTATCACGTTCCACAGCTGAGTGCCAGGTTGGGAGCGCTGTGCCTGACATCAAGTCCCAGTAAATCTCCCAACACACTTAACAAGTCTGAGTCAAAGGAATTTTATCCCTAAACCAGATATTTACCATTAAAAAACCCCAAAGCTGACACGTCTTGTCTGCAGCCTGGTAGCCGGTGTGAAAGTATAGTGAAGGCTTTGCAAGGCTGTTGCCAAGGAGTCAACACTGTGGGGGACCAAACATGTCGGGGGTCTGGGATTCCCCCCAGAAAAAGACTAAAGATTTGTAAACTTTGTCCTATTATATCATCATAAGCAAGTACAGCTATACAGTATATCATATGCGTATACAATAAATGAAAGCTTCCCCAGTCTACATTAATTACTAATGCAGTGCAAGTAATTAATGATCTTGCGCTGCATTAGTAATTAATGACACTTTATGTAGACATCATGTGGGCTATCTTACATAATGGAATAAAGACATTAACATGAGCTGAATACGCCTGTAAGCACCATTGATGATTGCTGGGTGAATTCATGGCTAATTACCTGCAGCTAATATAGCTATAATAACTCAGTGGTTCCCAACTGGTGGGTCGTGGTCCAAAAGTGGGCCTTAATTCACCCAGTTAGAATGTGAAAATATGCTGGCTCTTAACATGCTAAAATGACTGTTTAATTAAATGGATTCTGGTAGAATTGGTGATTGTGATTTGGGGGCTGTTTCAGGTCAAATAAAAAGGATGTTACTGTTGAACAATAAGGTCGACCTTCGTAGGGATCCTTTTCATAGTGTTGTCAGACATTTAAAATAACAATGTGAGCCTGTCAGTGGCAAAAACAAGCACTTTTAGTCGATGTAAATTAAAGGTGCAAGTGGTGGCTCAAGTGGTTACATTGCAGCTGTTTTGTCACTGACATCTACAGGCCTCTCACTCAATACTGGAACAGTTTAAAAAATTGTTGTCGCCATTAGTCATTTAGACAAAATAGGGTCCAGGTTGAACAAATGCTGAACTTACCACACATTAAGATGCCTGGGCTTTACTTTGTGAATACCAAACAGTGCATCAGACTAAACTGCCACTAATGTGTTTACTTGTAAAATTAAACACTTCCAGTTTGTCCAAACAGTTAATGGGAGAACCACATTAATAGCATGTTCTGTAAACATGTAGTCACTCAGTCTGCTGACTCAGCTCTCTCATCACAGAAAAGGAAAAGCTGAGGCTCCAAACTTTCACCTGAGTCTATTATTTATGAAAGAATAAACAAAAAATGTGGTTTTAGTATTTGAACATTTCAGCTTTTACAGTCATGTGTTTTACAGTGTCTCTTTTTCCTCTACAGCAACCACTGGTTCGTCTTCGTGGTGGGGCCATCGTAGGCGAGGGCCGAGTGGAGGTGTTGAAAAATGGAGAGTGGGGCACCATATGTGATGATAACTGGAACCTGCTGTCTGCCACCGTGGTGTGTCGAGAGCTGGGCTTCGGTACGGCCATAGAGGCCTTGTCTGGAGGTCGCCTGGGACAAGGTATACTCCTTTTCCATTTTCATTGTTATTTGTGCAAGAGAAATGACTCTTTTTGCAGCTGCTCCTCACTGCACATTCAGATCTTGGGGCAAAACATAATGAAAAGGGGAAAGGAAAATTGATTTTTAAGGGCTTTTTGATTGAAACTGCAACATTGAAATAAGACTAATCTAAGCAAAAGTGCTGCTCTCTGCCTCCTCCAACACCTTCCACCTCTGTGGTAATCAGCTGTGCAATGCAACCAATGGGAAAAGATAAAGAAATGGATTGTGAGCAGAAACAGCCTGGACAAAGTGAACACTAGACATGAAACGGTCTCATGCCAATGAGCTCAGAATGGCAGTCTTTATTGTTGGAACAAATGTGCATGTATATTGCCTACATGGGACAGGATGGAAGGTTATGACTGTAGCAAAACCACATATCCCAAACATTTGAGGCAGTAATTCTATCCTTAAAGCTTTCCTCCCCATATCACCCCTGTGTGCCACTGAGCAGAGTATCATGGACTGACAGACCTGATGGTAAAAGTGATTTAGCTCGGTGGAAGAGGATTAGTTACATTGTGCAGGTCTGTGAGGATGGGAATCCGTTCCTGAGCTGGTATGAACTTGAATATCGTTCTGTAAGGATTTATGAAGATTCTTAAGTAATTCTAGTGAGTTTGGAAGTTAGTCACTGAGGAAAAAAAGAGATAAGGCACGCCTAGCTGAGCTGGACTGTCTGTACTGAAATGTATACCATTACTCTCTCTTCAGATGCTGGGACATAAAAGGTAGCTGTATCTACTGAACAAGGTTTTTTATATTAAAGGTTCTGTGTGCAACTTTTACTATATGTAGGTAACAATGTAAGCGTTAGCTCTGTCAGCATTCTTTTCTGTGTTAGCGCTTTATTTATTGGGTTAGCACCATGGATGTATAAAAAGAACTGGATAGAGTGTCAGAGGCGGGGTCTTGTTCAGTCCTATAAAAGTTGCTCAGTGGTGCATGAAGCCAGAACAGTTCAATTTCCAGGTGTGAATTTACCTGGATCTTCTGCTCTGCTTCAGCGTCATTGGGCCGGTAGAGCAGGCGCGAGAGACTTTGGCTGGCCAAGCGGCTACTTCTGGTTTAGCCCTCTGCTACCTTAATGGGGATAAAACAATTTAATTGTGCGGCTCTTCTAGATGTTCCAGATGTTATCTGATTGAATGAACAAATTGTTCTACTGACTTCCAGATGTCTCTTTCACATCGTAAGTTTGTGGGGAAAAGTCTGTCTGGACTGGGCCCCATGGCATCATGTGAGGGACCTAGAAGTTATAATTCCAGGGTTTGGCCACTATATCAAATTGGCTTGGTTAGCACCATAAGCTGTTAGTGCTTGCTCAGCTATGTCATGATTATCCCGCCCCAGACTCTAGATATGTTCTAAATGTTGTACTCCTTTAAAGCTGCATTCTTGTTTTGGCCAAAAGGGTATAGTGTATCAAGCTGTAAACACAATTTATTCATTACCACATTACATAGGCTAGTTGTTATGGTAATATGTTACCAGCATGTTACATCAATTAAATTAATCTATTGACAACTGAAATTCCAGTATTCATCCTCCTTTTAGCTCTGTGTTGGTCTCCACCAACTCCTGAGGGAGATATTTGCTCTTTAGCTGCTAAATGTTCCACCATGGTTACCAGCTAACCGCTAACTGCGCTGTCAATTGTTCGGTGCTGGGCAGTTTGTGTATAATAGGTATGCAGATGTCTTATTGAGTCTGTCTTTGAGGTTTCTGCCTCCACCCAAATGCAATGGAAACAAAGTAAAATAAATAATAATAATAATAAGATATTAATTTGCACGACCAAATTCTAGGCTAACAGAGACAGGTACTGTGACTGCATTTAGATTATTGTAAACAAATCTCTTCATTCTCCTGGCCCTCCCTTCATAACTGACACTCCTTTTTTCACCCTGCTTTAATGTCTTTAGTATTTAATATCTGTGCTGGTAAATTAATTGAAAATAGATTATATAATTATAAATGATACGGCCAAAGGATTACTGCAAATATTTTTTGCCAAAGCATTTTTGAGACCATTTGTTTGTTTTATGCATTAAGATAACTCGTAGTAGGCCAGTTATGTTCCTGCCCCATCAGGCTTCATTGTAGTCATGTTTCCATACCAAACGTAGACAATTACTTTGGTTTGTATGATGTTATTATAACGATGGCCAAAACTGCAAAACTAATACCCAAGCTATAATAAACCTGAATTCCCCTTTTATTTGTTTACCAGATTAGGTGTCACATTTTAATATTGGTTGGTATTTTATTTTGAAATGTACAAGGCAAAGCTCGTGCTGGGTCGAGAAGAAGAAGACCCCCACCCTGTCTAGTTATTTTCTAATCGAGGCCTTCACTCAAAGCAGTCTCACTTTATAGTCTCCACTGAGGAGTCTCCCCCCAGAGTGTACCAGCAGGGTTCTGTCACCGGCTGCATGGAGAGGTTTACGGCAGGTTTGGAATTTGGGACCCCCCACCCAACAAAAAATGTGCCAATGACCCACTTCTAAATTACACACTCAGCAGATATCTAGCACCTGGGTTATATGGTGTTGTAAAGCCCAGCTCCCCTGTTATAAGGGATATACTATGGAAAAAAGTAACATTTTCTCTAGGGGTGCACCAATAACAACCGTATACAGCACAGGGCTTCTGTCTCATATTGGAGGTGCTCCCTTTTTCATAAACAGGGACGTGTTTCACATTCCAGTAATATTAGACATGGAAAATGTTGAAACAAATGGATGAATCTTCCTTTTCCGAAATTATTTTCCATCATGATTTCTCATCAAGTGGCTCTCTGCAACCCTTCATGGAGAAAAACAAAGCTCAGATGGAAGTAATAAAAAGCTCAGATGGTAACAGTACACCATGGTAAACATTTCACAGAAGAATATTATAGATGAATGTGTTTCTGATTAGCACATGAAGCATCAATCAAAGCTGTTTTGAATATTCCGATGAGTACTCATCTTTCATTGTCAGAGTCTTAAGTGTCATTGTGAAGAGGTCAGGATAAAGTGAATGGAGCCAGCCAGAGGGTGCAGTCACAATAAAAACCTTTATTAACTTGTATAAGAATTCATCATGTTGTGAGCATGGAAGTGTTAAGAGATGTGTGTGACAGTAATACAGGTTTTATTTCTGTGAGGATAGTGTGAAGCATTTTTTGTCACAGTGTCATTTTATGGTATCTTTTCTTCTTATGTAAAGGTCATATGATCATAGGCAATCAGTATTATGGTACTTGATATGATGTGGTGACAATTGTTATTGCTATCCTTCCTTCCCCTTCCTAACCCCAACCCTGGATTTTACACCAGAGCTGTATTTTCATGCTTTTGCACTGCCGACAGGCATTATGTTTTCCAGTTGTCTCTCCATCTGTTTGTCCGTTTGTCCAATGCTATATCTCAAGAATGCCTTGAGGGGATTTTCCCAAATTTGGCACAAACGTCCACTTGACCTCAAAGATGAACTAATTATATTTTGGCAGTCACAGGTCAAGGTCACTGTCACCTCTCTTCCATCTTACTCTCATGATTCCCATATCTAAAGAATGCCTCGATGGAATTGTCTTAAAATTTGGCACAAACGTCCATTTTGAGTCAAGGGTAAACTGATTAGGTTTTGGTGGTCAAAAATGATGGTCACTGTGACCTTACATCCATCTAATTCTCATGAACACATGAGACACCTTGAGGGAATTTCTCAGATTTGGCACAAACGTGGACTCAACAATGAACTGATTAGAATGTGGTGTTCAAAGGTCCATGTGACTTCACAAAAAATGTTTTTGGCTGTAACGCGAGAATTCATATGCTTTTTTTGACAAAGTTTCACACACATGTCTAATAAGATAAAATGATAAAAAAAAAAGTCAAAGCTCAGTATCACTGAGACATCATAATGCTCTGCAAAAAAAACACTTTTCTGGCCATTATTCAACACCATAAGACAGCAACAGAAGAGGAGACAGTTGGTCAGAAACTGAATTGGTGACACTAATCTTGGGTGTTCACCCTGAAACTTTGCTGATTGTATAGATCTTCTGTGCTGGCGGGTAGAAGACGTGTATGAAGCATCCACGTTTTAGAATATGTCACTTCTTTGCAGCAACATCCATATTTGAAGCATTGTCTACTGTTATGGCTACGTATTAGTCTAGACAGACGCGAATGTAAACTGCAACTTGACTGGCTGGTGGAAGCATACAACCGCGAGGCGGTAATTCTAGTTTAATTTTATACCAGAGCTGTATTTTTCTATGGAGATGGTAAATAGACATGAAATCAAGACATAACACAGACATCTCTCAGCCATAATAACCATTTGTTTTTCCCTCTCAGTTTCAATGGGAAGCAACCTTTCTAAACAGTTTCTTTTCTTTGTACTTTTTAGGTATGGGCCCTGTGCATATGAATGAGGTGGAGTGCTCTGGATTTGAGAAGTCCATCACAGAGTGCTTCTTCAACAAGGAGGCTATTGGTTGCAGCCATGAGGAGGATGCAGCCGTTAGATGTAACGTTCCTGCTATGGGCTTCCAGGAGTCGGTGAGCACAAACACTACTCTTTCAGTGTCTTTTATGCATACATAGGGCCTTCTGCAGACCACTGAAAGGGATACTTCACTGATTTTCAACCAGCTTTGTGTCATAATAATCGAGGTAGTATGTGTAAATGAACTGTGGTAAACTTCTCTCCATCTTACCAGTGCCTAGATCCTCCTGTTCATCTCCCACCTCAAATTTTCACTAGCCCCCAGGCTGTTGCTCAAACTACAGATTGTATTTCAACATTTTCATGTGCCCACCACCATGGACACAAAAAGTATAGAAGCAAATTGAGAGATAAATCCACCTCTCTCTCTCTTAAACTCAGATCAAACAGTAAAAATAGGCAGTGCTGATCAAATATGAACCAAGATTCTGTTAGGCTCTGATCACACAGAAAGCATTTTGCAGGTTGCAAAGGGCGCACTGCATTGCTTTTTTTTGTTCTTTAAATAGAATGCCACCAGTAAAAAAACTAAAACTAAGTCTTTTTATTGTTGCTAGGCAACCACCCCATCACCTCCTTACCCTAACCTTACCGTGTAATCAATCTACTGTTTATTTATGTATTTTTATTTATTTCATTCTAATAAGTAGCTAGGTACTAAAATGGACAGGCAGAGGGTACTTGCAGTAGCTCCGCTTGAGGGTGAGAGGCTGTCGGCACATAGTTTGTTTGGCGAAGAGAAACTGAGATTTGTGTGGGTACGTGAGACCCTAAAAAAGAGGGTGGATCATTGGGGGTACCACCAGTTGGTCCAGGAGCTTCACCTCAATAATGGCCATTTCCAGGCATCATCTGATCAGACAATGGGAAAAAAGCAGACATGATGTGGGGTGCTTTTCCACCCTGAGTTGAAGTTTTTTCAACTCGAGGAGTTCAGAGCACTCTGGCAAAAACAGCAGGCGCCTAGAACGCAGAAACGTGAGGTGCACAGCAAGGCAAAAACAGCGAGCAAAAAGCTTCATTCTCATTAAAAAGGATTACAGAAAGCAGCCTCCAGCTGTTAAAATGCTTTCTTCATAATCGGAGCCTTACTGTGTTGTCAGTTTCTCACCAAAAATGTTTTCAGAAGCATATTTTAGCTTAGTTTTAACTGTAATAAGAGATTGTTTATGACCAGCTGCTCTTTACAATGTTTCCTGTGTCAAAACGGAAAAGATTGCATAATGTCACCACCCTCGGGAGCACTTAATGGTGTGGTGCAGCGAAGTGCATTCTGGTAGTTGTAGGTTTTTCTACCTCTTAAGCAAAAGCCACAGCTTTTTCTTTATTTTTCTGGTTGTATAGCATCAGCTTGAAAAATATTTGTCTTTCTACTGCATAGACAGCCCAGTTTTATGAAAAGACCATCTTTCCAGCAGTGAAATACGTCTTTAAAGTTAACATACGTGAGGATATTTTGCACATCATGTATAACGCTTTCCAGCTCCTCCTGGGGGACCCCATGGCATGCCGAGGCCAGACGAAATATGAAATCCCTCCAGTATGTTCTGGCTCTGCCCCAAGGCCTCCTACCAGTTGGACGTGCCTGAAACACCTCTAACTGGAGGCGTCCAGGAGGCATCCTGATCAGATGCCTGACCACCTCAACTGACCCCTTTTGACACAAAGGAGCAGCGGCTCTACTCCGAGGTCCCTCCGGATGTCCGAGCTCCTTACCCTATCTCTAAGGCTGAGCCCAGCCACCCTTCTAAGGAAACACATTTCGGCCCCTTGTGTCTGCGACTTCGTTCTTTCGGTCATTACCCAGAGCTCATGACCATAGGAGAGTGTTGGTACGTAGATAGACCAGTAAATCAAAAGCTTCGTCTTCCGGCTCAGCTCCCTCTTCACCACAACGGTCCGGCACCCTTGCTTGGGGCAGTAACTTACTCCCAACCCGGAAGGGGGCAATCCACCATTTTCTGGCAGAGTACCATGGCCTCAGACTTGGAGGTGCTGACTCTCATCCCGACATCTTCACATTCGGCTGCAAACCCCCCCAGTGCATGGTGGAAGTCACCAAGTATTTGTTAAAAATATTAGAAACACTGGTGACATTAAATGTGATAGCCCTCTTAGGTATGTTATCATGTATGCTGGGTTTGTTACTTTGTAGTAAGAGGGTACTTTAAATCTTAGAAAGATACATTAAGTAGTGGTTAAAGAAAAAAAAACTTCCCTCACCATTTTAAGATGTTAAACAACAGCTACATGCTTTAAATATCCTGTCAAACATCACTGATTCATATAACAGCCTGGATTTATCCTTTAAGTTGGTGTGTTTGTGTTTGTCATGCCCGTAGCTGCGCCTGAGTGGAGGTCGGAACCCCTATGAGGGCCGTGTGGAAGTGCTGATGGAGAGGAACGGTTCTCTGGTTTGGGGGACGGTGTGCAGTGAAGGCTGGGGAACCATGGAGGCCATGGTGGTTTGCAGACAGCTGGGCCTGGGCTTCGCCAGCAACGCTTTCCAGGTACGAGTTGCAGCAGCCAGCAGGTGGGAATCAGCCTGTTTGGTTTGTAACAGGATCCTTTTTTTTCCACCCCTCTCTTCAAATGTTACAGCCTGTCAGTAAATGTCTGAAATGTTTAAGAACAAAAACAATAAATGGTGTTTATTTTGATTAATGTTGTTTCAGACTAAGATTAAGACATTACAAATCTGAGCACAGGATCTTACGCAGGAGAGGTTGTAGTTTAACCCGGGTTTTTCATTGAACTTCACATGTAAAATTAATATTTTTTTGCTACATCTAGATCCCCAAAGTCTTAAAATGTACTGCCATGTACACACAATTTCTCACTAATTACCTGTGGGATGTTTCCTGGAAAGAACTATGCCATTTTTTTAATAATAGGAAAATAGTGACAATGTTCTGAGATGGTTATTTGAGATTAGTTGTAGAGCTTATAAAGGGTTGTTGATTTTTCAGAGGAATTCCTTAAACCATTTCTCTGTTAAAACCTAATCAATTAGTGATTTACTTTTGACTCAATTTTGTTAAAAGCATCCATTCAATCCAATCATGTCCTACAAATTCTATAACTACATATCTGATGGAATCACTTTTGCATGTTAATTTGAATTATGTCCTGACAATTTAGCTCATTTCTAATAAAAATGAATTGCAAATGGCTTCAATCATCATCATTTTTATAGTGGGTGAATTTTAAAGACTTCACAGGAGAGATGATGATGAGGACAAAAAAAATATTTTCATAAGAAGCAAGTTAAAATCATTATTATAATCCATATTCAAATGCAAGTATAGTGTGTGATTTATTTTTTTAAGCTTAGGTTTCATAGTATCTGCCAGTCTGATAATGACAAATATTGTTGTATTATCTTCACAGCTGTGTTATGTTTAAAAATAGCCTAAAATGATTTGTCAGGGTTATCATTTCACCAGTAATTATACTGCTCCTAAAACAGCCTTGGGCAGTTTGTGCAGAGCTGTGAAACGGAGAGCTGAGCTTTATGGGTGGAAATAGTAAAACAGTGATTTTTGTATGATTATAGGATGTCAGGTTTACCTTGAGGCAGAAGCAAGTTCGGCTGTCTGTTGTAATAGGGGTGTATTTGTTATGTTATGATATTATTTGTGTCATCTTTTTGTCTGGCAGTGCTATTATACATTAATATATTTCACTCATAAGAACATAAGTTGCACAGACCTTATTTGGCAGTTTAAGTTGCACTTAAAAAACATATATGTACCATTATGTATCTACAATGTAATGGCCCATCCATGAGGATTTAAAAGGACTGACTGTGCCCTCTAGTGGTCAATGTAGAGAATCACCTTTCTTCACAACAATTTAAGGTGTTTAAGGATTGCTACTTAAGTAAAACATCTGGAACATTTTTTTCCAACATGGCTGGTGAAATAATAAATGATAAATTAGTAACCGTGGTGCTTAAAGAAGGCTTCACTGCAGGCTTTTGCAAACTGTTAAATGAAATCCTCCCACACCTCACTAACTAAATATGTTCTAACTGTTCACTGTTAGCTAATTAAAGGTTTTTGACTAGCTGTGTTCAGTAAAGCACTGTTATCATATATGAAGTGAGCAACAACGGATTATAGTATGTCCAAAAAGGTTAGTGTCAGTTTTGATATCAAACATAGGGGAGCGTGGGGAACCTCCTAATGCGGAGTAAATTGTTACACAGGTCAATCCCTTTGTGTGTCCAGCCAGTTGACCAAAATACTGCCCAAACAGTGACCTGCAAAATCCCACAGAGATTGGACGTATTTCAGTGGAGTTCAGTAACAAAGAGTGTTTTGGACTGACATTAGTAAATTTCTTTGCCATACTTGTTTTTGCAATTTCTGAGCTGTCTCTGTAAGTCAAAGAATCCGACCATATATTATCTTAACAACTGTCTTGTTGCCTAAAACAACACAACACCATTTTGATCTACATAACCAACTCCCAGCTAGGGTTTATAAAATTTCCACACAGCAGCGTTAGTTGTAAGGCAGTGGTACAGCTAAGTGGCCTATAGCATATTTTCTCTATTTTTGCACTTAAAACTTATTTTCAGTTTGAACTCATGTCCTTAATTAAATAAAATATACTTATATACTTAAGTATATATACTCAAATATATATTTTAATTTGTCAGGTATCCTATTGGCACACAGGTTCACAGTTTTGTCAATATTCATACATTGTAGTGCAATCTATATACATTGATCCAATTATTGATCCAACCATTGATTATTGTTGATAGACTAACAGATGGATGGATACCTATCTTTCCCTTGATGTAGATAGAGAGATAAGTATCTACATACATCTATCCATCAATCTATCACGGATGAAAAGAGAAAAAGATATTATACCCACACATAGCCTACTATGTATCCATCTTTGTGCTTATCTTTCCATTCATGAAGCATTGGTGGTTAGATGAGGGATGTGTAGATGTTTTGATATCTATCATAGATAGATCCATAGTATCAACAGTTGATACAGGTTGAACAGTATCAACCTATAGTATATAGATAGAATTGTATTGAACTGATTGTGTTAAACAGACTTTTCCAGCAAGTGTTTCAACTAACCCTCTGCCTGTTACCATTAACCCCACCCAAGGGGTACGTTGTAACATTTCAACTCTGCCACTTCTTGGTTGTTCCAGAAAAAAACAACTGTTCATGTGTAGCAGAGATGTGCATGTTGTTAGAATAAAACAAGAAATAATTAATCTCAAACTGTTTTAGTAACATTTAGCCATAACTCAAATATGTGAGGTTGTGCCCTGCTCTCTCCTATTTGCTATGTGTGAAACTTAATCAGAAAGTTGCATTACAGTTTAGCCTACGGGTTCCACATGTCAGTTCTACAATGTGTACAGTATATGATCAATCAAAGTGCATTATGTCAGAGATGTGGATGTCCCTCTACTGTCAGCCGTGAACCATGGGCTCATGTTTTCTCAACAGGAGACTTGGTATTGGCCAGGAGAGGTGACTGCTGACGCTGTGGTGATGAGTGGCGTTCGCTGCTCTGGTACTGAGATGTCGCTGTCCCACTGCCTGCACCACGGAGCCCACCTCAGCTGCCCTAGGGGAGGCGGACGCAATGCCGCTGGAGTCTCCTGCTCTGAGAGTGAGATACCCAAATTATATTTATAACATAATGTGGTGAATGCTTTTGAGAGGTAATGGTCAGAAAACATGCCTAGAAATCATGTAATGTTACATCAGTAGCCCATTAAAGAGCCTTAATGCTGTATGGTGATGAATGAAAGAGTAAGAAAAGAAGTAATTGACATTTCCGCTTTTAATTATACTTTGACTATAGCCTTTGCCATTTAATTTGCCAGTTCACACCTTTACATTGAAAAGCTTTGACTCTTGCTCTGCAGTTGTAATTCAACAAATGAAATTATTTCTGCCTCTTAAGAAGCTCTGCCTCAGAGGAATGTTTACATAACCGAAACTTCAATATCCCTCCTGAATCACAAGGGCTCTGCATTTGAAACAGAAGCCACTCATTTACTCAACTTGCCTGAGCTTTTCTGGGGGTTTTTGCCAATGACAGGGCCATACCGCTATGTTTCTAAAAATGTTTTGTCTCTGTCTGCTTCTCTGTGGTTTCTCTTCATCCTCCTGTCCACAGCGGCGCCTGACCTGGTGTTGAACCCTCAGGTGGTGGAGCAGACCACCTACATGGAGGACAGGCCCATGTTCATGCTGCAGTGTGCGTTTGAGGAGAATTGTCTGTCCTCCACCTCCAGCCAGGCGCCGGCCAACTCCTATCGCCGCCTGCTGCGCTTCTCATCCCAGATCCACAACAACGGCCAGTCTGACTTCCGGCCCAAAGCTGGCAGGCACTCCTGGGTGTGGCACGACTGTCACAGGTCAGTGTCACAGAGTTCAAGGGTTTGATCCAAGGGGCAACCTCTGGGGCTGAAAAGTGAAGCCCACACAGAAGTGTGGGGTGGCAGTAGCTTAGTCCATAAGGACTTAGGTTGGGAACTGGAGGGTTGCCAGTTCAAGTCCCCAGTATGGACCAAATGTGCAGTGTGAACTGGTATCTGGATAGGTACCAGTTTTTGACCAAGGCACTGAACCCCCAGCTGCTTGGCAACTCCCTCACTCTGACATCTCTCCATTTGATGCACATTTAGGTCCTATTTTTGCGTGTGTGTATTTCAGGCCTGTGTGTAAAACCACAAGTTAATCATAGCGTTAGTTCAGGCAGGACACAATGTCAAGCTCAGCTCACATCCCAGTTACATCAGCTGATCTCAAGCAGCCCAGTCAACTGATGGAGCAGCTGATTGATGGAAGAGAGTCAGCTGATAGATCACATGATTACTTTCTATGCAACCAATTGGCAAATCATATTCAGGGCGCCCTATTTAAACTGCTTTGGCCTGCCTACTGTTGCTGCTTCCTCTGCAAGCCTCTTTGCAACCTGCCTCCACCCCAGCTCCTCATGTTCATGTTGTGTCTGACTTATCAGTGTCATTTCTGTTTGTCATTGATGCTGCTCTGTTCTGTTCCCAGAGGGTCTTTGCTGCTGCTCTCCCTGCCTTAGGCTTTCCATGTAGGCGCATGGAAGGGCAGAGATGTGTGCTCTTTCTGCCTTAAAGCTTTCTGCGTAGGCCTAGGAAAGGCAGAGAGTTTTCTTTGCCTATAGCAGTCCTGACTGAAGTAGTATTTTTTGCATTTCTGTTTGTTTATAGATTAAACCAATGAAGATACGAAAAATGTAATCATTGAGCCATGATAAAAGTTGAGGGGTTTCTTTAATAAGCTGCTAGTCCAGCTTAAAGAAATTCAGGATGTTGAAAGTTTTGAAGTCCTGTGGTGATGTCTATGCTGTTTCAAATCTTTTTTGCCCTCAAAAAAAAGAAAATCTGGTGGTGTGGGGGATGCTAACTACTCACTATTAATAAAATATTTCAATAAAATGCATCATGTGACAGGAAAATGTAAAAATATTTAAGGACAAAGAGCATTATAAAATTCAATAAAACTTTAATTATAAAGAAAAAGGCCACTTATGCAATCCTTCTTACAGAACAATGAGCCTACTGAAATCCATGTGACATACATCATCAAATATCATTTGTGGAAACAGTTTTAAAAGTTTGTATCTAAGGAAGATAAATTGCAGCGTGATTAAACATCACAAGTATAAAGTCCGTTAGAAACCACAGAGTAGAAGAACACATTTGAATGATTCAGAAATGACATCTCAAATTAGACTTAATTCAAAGAAAGAGCGATGACTCACCCCCTCATGTCTTGTCTCTGCAGCAGTTTTTCCCTTCCATATGTTACGCTGCCCTGTAATTGACAGTGTGCTGTAAGCTATAGCCAGTGTACAAAAAGTCCCACATTTTTGTGGTTCCTGTGTTGGCCGGGGGAACAGTTCACTGTTGAAAGCTTCACACAGCTACCAGCTTTTCACACGGCAAACCTTGGGCACCTTTGAATGGCAGAACTTAGAGTATATCGGGCCAAAATTTTAAAGAAAACCATTTAAAAGAAAAGTTGTAGGTGGCAGATGCCAGTTTGCGATGTTCTGTTTTTTAATAAAGGCCATCGTTGCTCTTTCTTTAGTGTACTATAGCTACAACAGACATACTTGAACTTTTGTGTGACGTTTGTACCTGACTATGTTTCTAAACTTCATCTCTGTGTCTGTGTGTAGGCATTATCACAGCATGGAGGTGTTTACGCTCTATGACCTGTTCAGCCTCAATGGAACCAAAGTGGCAGAAGGACACAAAGCAAGTTTTTGTCTGGAGGACTCAGAGTGTGATGAAGGTGAGAACTGAAATGGGGGTTCTACTTTCATTTCAAGATAGCAGTGGCAGAATGACCCCTCACATAGTCAACAATTGTCTTTTAAATCTACATCAGTCAATATTTCTTATTTCACAGTGGATCAAGTGACTCAGTAATGTGAAAGGGGGTCAATTTTAGTGACGCACCAAGGACCTAGTCTGCACTTCCCTTTAGATCCACAGAGCTTTTTAGCATCTTTCAGCTCATTGTTTTGGTTTTATGTCCCTCAACTTTACTGTTTTGGTTCAGTCTTTGGTTCACTGCACTCATCCTTGTTTCCAGCTACAAGGCAGCTGTTTTGTGTGTTCTGATAAATCCACTGGACAATAGCTGCCCAGCACCAGCGGCAGACAGCCACTAAATGCTCCACAATGTTTACCTACGTCTAGAAGGTGGACATAGAGGAGCATTTAGCAGCTAAAAAGCCAGATATCTTTCTCAGACGTTGGTGGAGACCAAAACAGAGTGACTATTGGACTCACACCCATCTGTTGGATGGAAACATGGTTACAAATAAATGCCTATGTTTACCTGTGTCTGTTTCTTAAGAAGCAGCTTCATTAGATGATAATATGTCAGTGTTTAAAGCTTATTGCACTGCCCCCATGTGGCCAAAAAAAGAAATAACATATGCAGCTTTAACATGCTATGAATGGTTCTCAGGGGGTTTACTTGTCATCACTTTTTCCTTTTGTAATGTCTTATTGCAGGAATTGAAAAGAGGTACGAATGTGCTAACTTTGGAGATCAGGGGATCACTGTGGGCTGCTGGGATACCTACAGGCACGACATCGACTGCCAGTGGATTGACATAACTGAACTCAAACCTGGAGATTACATTTTCCAGGTAATTCTTCCTGTGTTCTGTTGTTCCTCTTCTCTAAATAAAAAGCAAAATTATGTACACACAGCGTCCAGTAGTCCTGGCCTCTCACTGTCATCCCTGACTTGTTCATGTTCTCCCTCTCACAGATAGTAATTAACCCAAACTATGAGGTACCGGAGACAGACTACTCAAATAACATACTGAAATGCAGATGTCGATATGATGGCCATCGTGTGTGGATGTACAGCTGCCATAATGGTAAGACCTCACAATTATCTGGAGGAATATCTGTAACATTTACTTTCCTTTTAATGTGGGTGATCTAAGAATTGAAGTTAATTCTGTTTTTACACTTAAGGTGACTTCAAACTGTAAATGGAACATACATGCAGTTGCTTCATTGATTTTGACATTACTTAATGCTATTTCAGTGGCAGTTATGTGGAATTAATTTACATTCATAAAAGAGTTTTTAACAACACAAAATGCATGTCAATGCATAACACCAGTAGTCTATCTGAAAATATAACTTTAAAATGATTAAAATAATCATACTGTCCAATTTAATTGCTGAGACCAGTCATGTATTTTTGATCATTATTAATTTTACAGTTTTTTTCAAAATTATAGTATGACAAAAATGAATTTAACTCAGAGTCCACACACTTCAATTTTCTGAAGCTTTCAGCCCCGTCTTATGGTCTTCATCAGCAGATGGGAGGTTACCCAGTTATCATGGATCAGGTCCAGTTGTCATCAAATGAACTGTATGACACTTTGGTCATTTGAGAATAGATGGCCAGAAGGGAGTCTTAGTATGACTCCATTCTCAGATAAAGACTATGAAATGTAGTTGAAAGCTCTGCAAAAAGCTTGTAAGTGGGCAGTGAGTAAGTATTATTTCAACCCAGACTCACCCCCAACTTGACAAATGCTGACAATTGGTCAGGGGCCCAAGGCGTCAGACACCGACAAACCAAGGCACCCTTTATTGGCAGTATAAGACACACCCCGTGCCACTGGCTGCAACACAAGCACAAAGCATGATCGATCCACCTCTGTGTTTACCAGTTGGACAGGTGTTCTTTTCATGAAATTCTGCACCCTTTTTTCCACAAACATGCCTTTGCTCATTGCGTCCAAAAAGTTCTATTTTAAATTCATCAGTCCACAGGACTTGTTTACAGAAAGCATCAGACTTGTTCAGATGTTCCTTTGTAAACTTCTGATTCTGAATTTTGTGGTGAGGACACAGGAAAGGTTTTCTTCTGGTGACTCTTCCATGAAGGTCATATTTGTGCAGGTGTCACTGCACAGTAGAACAGTGCACCACCACTCCAGAGTCTGCGAAACCTTCCTGCAGGTCTTTTGCAGTCAAATGGGAGTTTTGATTTGCCTTTCTAACAATCCTATGAGCATCTGTCTGAGAAACTTATCTGGGTCTTCCAGACCTCAACTTGACCTCCACTTTTCCTGTTAACTCTCATTTCTTAATTATATTACGAACTGAGGAAACAGCTACCTGAAAACACTTTGCTATCTTCTTATAGCCTTCAGAGCCCATGGCTGCTGATTGCTGAGACAAAGTTTCAGGAGTCAGAGTATTTACAAAAGCTTTGAAATGTGCATCACCTGGCTTTTTCTAACGATGATTTTGAACAAGTCATAGCACTAATTATGATCTGAGACCCTGGTAAAAGTTATCTGAGAGCTCAAATCTCTTGGGGTGCCCAAACTTTTGCATGGTGCTCCTGTCCGTTTTTCACTCTAAAATTGTACAAAACAAAAGATGATACACTTATCGTGCTTAAAACGTTGAAAAGCATGTTCCATCTTTAATTCCATGCCTCTTGGGAGTCAGTTCATCTTCTACTTATTTAACTATTAACAGTAAATGAAATTTTGACCAGGGGTGCCCAAACTTTTGCATGCCACTGTATATATATTACAATATGTATGGTTACAGCTATGAGAGACAATATAAAGTATACTTAATATTCTGATTTATTATCTGATATGCTGATTGAAGTGCAGTCTGAGCACTTAGAAAGGCAGAAATCTTATTTATCACTGGAGCTTACTGAAAGTTTTGGTATCAGATGTGAGACAAGGAAAAAGTGTGGCGACGGTAACTTTGTCTGTCTCTGCTAGGTGGCTCATTAAGCATCGAAACAGAACAGACGTTCCCAGGGCTCCTCAACAACCAGGTGACCCACAGGTAAAGACAAAGCAGAGGAGATGAGTCGACTGGCAGTCCCCCTTCCTGCAGGAAGGCCATCTGAAACCCACCAACCACTCCGCATCTCCATCTGTGGTGGATTCCCCCTGTCAGCCCTGCCCTGGTCAAACTATGTTGTTACATTTTCCCTCCTATTAGGAAGAGCCCTCCTTCTCCCACGGCTGAAAAAGTATTGTTTTCCCCCTCCGGTCCAAACAGAGGCAGCTACAGCCTTACCAACACTTCCATGTTAAGAACGAGATTGGTGATGCTGTCCTTGTGCCTTGTAACTTTTTTCTTTTAAATGAGTGATGAAATAAACCTGCCGGGAAGTGGCAGGTATTTTACACAAGCTGCAGTATTGGGGAATGTCATCAAGACTGTGTCTTCTTTGAAGTGCAGCACTTTAACAGAACCCTGCTGCAACACTTTTTGTTCAAAGCTTCCCTGTCAGTGGCAGGTCGCCTGAGGATTGAGAGGAACCATGGATAACAATAGCAGTGGTCTGTCTTTGGAAATAAAGTCAGTGTTCTTCCACTTTTCATAAAGTGCCTCTTACACACATACACTGAGTTTATGTTCCACAGACAAACTGAGCATTTCTGTTGCATGTCAGTTATTCAAGCTGAAGTTTCACATCTTAATTGAGGAGTTTACAAATCAAGTTGCGGCACAAACAAGTCCTCAAAAACCAAACAGCCCATTCATCACAAATTACAAGTGCTAATTGCTTGATTCAGCTGTAAAATTAATCCAGCAAGGCTGAACTATCACATACTGAGACGCCTCAGAGTGCCCCAAAGCCTTCTTTTAAATAACTGGAGCATATGTTCTCTCAAATTGCTCTACACGAACAAGGACTGTAGTCTTTGCATCAAATCTGATTAGGCCACATTTCAAAGAGGAGTCGCGCTAGGCCTATAATCCTTTGTGGGCATTGGTGTCCCAATGTGTGTTGGAAGCAATCTCAGTTAGTCCAGAAATCATTTAAGCAAATTTTACCCACAGATTTACCTATAATTTACACTATAGTATGCATTACCTAAGAGGTTTTAGTTTTGACCAGCACTGATAGTAGTTTTCTAGTTACTGTGCAAAATTGACAAAAAAAATAAATAAATAATACTGATTTAGAACTGGGTTATGTCCTCCCTTTGGTAAGTTTGAGATTGATGTCAGCTTCCAGACACTGTCTTGTTCTGATATATCCATAACTCTTTTTATGATATGTAGCAATATTTTGCTTTTGAAGCTAATATATCTACGTTTTTTCTCTCCCCGTTCAGTGCCTTTATAAAATACTCACATTCATTACACCCACCATCTTTAAAGACCAATTTAATACCACCTAGAAATCTAGTTTTTTATAACTTAAAGTCCAGATGAAAATAAATTGCCTGCTTTACAGCCTACCGATCCACTCTGTAGGTTCCTGTTTTATAGTCTGCTTTTAGGACGACATAGCCAGTCTGTGCCATTGGTTCTTTGTCTTGTCTTCTGTCATCTAACTGCACAAAGACCTGGTCACAGCAGCATTTAAAACAGCTCCATTTTGCTGCAGTTTCCAATCATTCCAATTAAATCATTGTAATTAGTGTATCCTTTCGCTGGTGCAAAGTAAATGAGTGCAAATTGTGCAAAAGCTATCGTTGCTAATCAGCTGTGTTGCACCATCAACTTTTATTTAACCTGCTCTGTTAGAGTAAAACTGTTACACAAAAGAGGAGACATTTATGAGACAGGAAGTGATGGTAGGCCTACAAATGCGTCTTTCGAAAAAACTGTGTGAAGTTTTTATCCTGCTTATGATCGAGCTAAGCTAACAAGGTTTTGATTTTGATAACTGATCTTTTGCAAGTTTCCGGGGAACATAGGACCATTATCAAGTTCCCATTATGTGCTATATAAATCTGGGAATATGGCACCCTGGGAACATAGGACCCTGTGTCAAGTTCCCATTATGTACTATATAAATCTGGGAAACAAAGAACCTTGTAAACATAGGAGTCTTGGCGAGTACATATGTAGGTCTGGGGAACAAAGGACCCTGGGAACATGGACTCAGGGAGCACTGGAATTACCCTACTAGCACCAGCCCAGATAGCTAGCGCTTTAATGTCTCACCAGGCAACCACAGCAATTTACCAACTATCCCTGATACTATAGTCACTACATCACTACTAGAGCCAAATATTATGCAAAGCCACATGAATATATTTTGCTGTACCATTTTCTAGTTGTGACCAGGCCTTAAAGCAGAAACTGTTGTATCAGAGGCTGAGTAACAGCCAGATAGCAGTCTGAGACACAACATAAAAGAGGACAAACTTTGAACCATTTCACATTAACTTTCAAGCTATCTTATTCTAATATCTTCTTCATATCTACTGTACAAGAAGGTAGCTTAACTTAGCTGAAAGAGCTACCAACCATTGCGGGGTAGATAGCTAATTAGCTAGTCAGCTGTAGCACATGGTAGGCTACCAGCAACACTGCCAACAAATTTCTGTCTGACCTTTGCTTGTAAGCTAGCAGTCAAAGACACGCACTCATAGTCTTGAAGGCTTAAGAGGTTTTTTAATGTTTGTCAAAAGGGCTATTTTCTTCCTTTGAATAATAAAAATATCAATGATTCATTGAAAAATCGCTCTGAACTTTTCTTTAAGACACATGAGTGTATGTGTTACTGAAATGTGTCTTAAGTCTTCCACAGCCAGTGGCACGCTGTTGGTTCTACAGGAGGATCATAGGACTGTTCTACAGTATCATGCTTTCACATACAGGAAGGTTTCAGCCGTTATTTGTTGCCTTTACAAGGAAACACAAGAGCACAGGTATCATCCTCTCAGAGAAAGCTCATGGAATAGCGTTTCTCCCCGTTAAGAGTTGCAGATATTAGTTACTGTTACTGAAGTTAGGTTTTTTTTTTACAGTTTTATTCCTCGTTTTAAAATAATATGTTACGTACAATAATGTGTGTGTGAATCCTGTTTTATTGTACTTTTTTATAATGGTGCTATCAAACTGGTCCTCTGTTTTCTGAGGGTGCAGTACGTGTTGAACAGCTACATTATGTATACTAACAGTATACTTGAACTGAGAAATAAATTGCTTTGTGTGTTAAACTATAATAAAGGTCTGAGTTACGGAGCAACCAAATCTTTGCTGTTAAATGTTGTTTCTATTCATTTTTTCCTCACTATATTTATATTTTGCGCGTCACCCTGCTTCACATATTTTCCATAACAAAAACTGTAATTCGCAGCTGCTGTTTGCAGGCATTTTGTTTAAGTTTGATATTTGATACGTGAACATCAATTATCTTAAACATCCTTCCCTCCTCTGCATTGAAACCACTGTGCGACACTAAAGAAACAGATTACAGCACAGACTTGAGTGACTTGAGCTCAGCACACTACCATCAGCTGGTGTCTTTGTGACTGTGAGCTAAAAGAGTCTCTTTCTTGTTGCACTCGATTTCCCACGAGTGTTTCTTGTTTTTCCACATATGTTTACCTGAGGTAGGAGAAACAATCAGTCATCTCTGGCAGCATTTACACTGCAGCAGCTGTGATTTTTTTTTAACCCCTTCTGTTTCTGACTTCAT
This sequence comes from Epinephelus moara, assembly GCF_006386435.1. Lineage (NCBI taxonomy): Eukaryota > Metazoa > Chordata > Actinopteri > Perciformes > Serranidae > Epinephelus > Epinephelus moara. Next base: position 8,512,419 of record NC_065513.1, read on the forward strand.
TTATGCACACCCTAAAAGAGTCTCACACAGTGGTTGTAAATAAGAATTTTCCTTCCAAAATAGATTCCATAATCCAAATAGTAAAAATGGAATATGGGCATTATTTTTATTAACTAAATTTAAGCAACTAAACAAGCAGTGACCAGTTATCACATAATGCAAAGCTGAAACTTGGATACACATTCATTTGCTACTTTGACAGAGGTGAGTTATAACTAAGTACAGTTCTTAGGTACAATTTAGAGGTACTTGCACTTTATATTTTTACTTAAATATAGGCAGTTATTGTACTTTTTACTCCACTGCATTTGACAACATTAGCTACTAGGTGCTCTGCAGATTTAGCTTATTAATGTAAAGTATAAATGAACTAATAAATTATGATATAGTATTATCATTTTCTTATGCCATACTATACTATAAATATTTTCATGACTTTGTTTTTACATACTACACTATGACTCGATTAATTATATTTTTATGCAATACAATACTAAGATTTTTTTTTTTTAATGAAATTTCTTCTCATGCTACACTGTGGCTTTATTTAGGATATTTTTATGCCATACTATACTATGATTATTAATTATATTTTCATGCCACACTATACCATTACAATGTTTATGATATTTTCATGTCATATTATACTATGAATGTTTTAACATTTTTAATGCCATACTATACTACGATTTTGTATATCTTTATGCCATAACTTACAGTGACAATTTTGTATGACACTTTTATGGCGTATTATACTATGATGTTTTAATGGTATTTTTATGGCATACTATACTATGACATATTTTGTGATTTTTTTTAATGCTATAGTATACAATGGTGATTTTTATTATATTTTGTGATCATACAATACTTTTTACATTTTTTAAAACATTTTTTTTATGCCATAAAATATCTTGACATTTTTATGATATATTTATATCACTATATTATATTTGTACTTTCAGGACAACAAAAAAGTAGTGAAAAGTAATACGCATTTCAGTGATTTATTTATTCTCCACCAGGGTTGTATTGCTGGCAGTGTGAAGAGTACTTTGAAATAATAAATCCAGGCAGCTTGTCCACCCCAGGTGATTTCAATGAGCCCTTAAAAAATCTGTCAAATATTTTTTTAATTCAAGATATTTTTCCATGTTTGATTAATTCAACTGTTCTATTATATCTATTGTATATGTAAAAAAAAATAAAATAAAACAGAATAAAGTCTTCCATACATTTAAACAGCTATATGTCTCAGACTTTTACCACGAGAGAGTGTTGTCCCCTCTAGAATTGTTGTATTTATGCATGTATGTATTTCTTCATTTTTTGGCCTTAAGTGTGTGAATTCTAAAGATTTTTTTTTTTTTAAATCCTCATTTGACAAACCAGAAGAACAAAACCAGCTCAACACAGCCCATCATTTCCTGAGGCACAGTTCAGCAGAAGCCTATAATGGTGCAGCACTGACCTCTTGTGGCTCCTAACAAACCTTGCAGTTATTTTCTCTGGGGAGTAGGTGAGTTACAGTAAATTTACAGGGTAAATATATTTGTGACCCATTCATCCATTCTCAGCAACACTTATCTTGTTAACTGTCATAATGTACTGGAGCCTGTCCCAGCATGCATTGGGGGGAGAAGAGGCATCCGCCCTAACCAATCACAGAGCTTTTAGACGCTCACAATCTCACCTCCAGATAGTCTAGAGATTCTAATCCACCAAACCTGCGTGCCTCTGCTGTGTGGGAGGAAAAGCCACACAGACACGAACAGAAGATGCAACTCTGAGCCAAAACAATAGGAGTGGTACATCTTCATACCAAACAATCTGCTGTTTCCCCATCTACCACAGACAGATCCCATTTCAAAGCCCACTAGTAGAGGGGAGGGATGTTTACAGTAAAGTCCAATTATACTTTTTCTGCCAGAGTACATCCAATAAACCATAAAGCCCATGAATTACAGTTGTCATAAGAACAGTCATTTAGAACTGAGGCAGTAAGCTGCCCCAAATCTTTATGCGGTCTTTAAATTACGGCTGCTTTCTCTGTAGGAGAACACTAGCTGTGGATGTTGGAGTGAAGCCAACACATTTCTCTGTTTGGGCAATCTGTTGTGCTGCAGTGTAAACTGAGCTCAATCACACAGTAGGAGGACCTGCGAGGGGACTCGCCCCGATGCTGCTGCCTCCCACAGAGAGCCAGACAAATGTTCAGTGTCTCCCCTGTAACTGCAGCATTCACACAGGAAGGAAACTTCTCTGGTGATTCAGATCACATTTTTTCAAGGCTCTTAGACAGACAGAAACTACATGGAGGGTGTGCAAAACAAGGGTGTAGGTTTCCTTTCAACACTGGGGGACACACATAGGGTTTGGGGGTCCTCTGCCAGAAAATGTGTGCATTTTCTACATCGGTTTACAATGAAAATGTCTTTCATTTTGTCAAAATAAGAGTACTCCACTAATTTCATGTTTTTATTGTTGTGGACAAATCAGGGCTGCACAATTTATCAAATAATAATCACAATTGGGAATTTGGCTACCCACATAATGCATGCTCCACTCATAGAAAACTGTGCTGCATATCAAAATAGGTGCTTCTAAACTAAAAGTCAGCCTCCACTTTTGAAGAGCTGTGAACTCTACTGCAGCGACAGCCTGTGAAAAAAACTGGCTGACTGTCGTGACTACAGACGGGCAACAACACAATCATCCATCATCAACCATCATTATCTGTTGTTCAGAAGTATTTTGGATTTTGGAGAGAGCACTGGTGCACCTGAATCCTCATCGTCATCCAGTGATAACACATCAGATACTCATGATAATGACGCTGCAGCACGTCATGGTTCCGTGACTGCTTAAAAAAAAAAAAAAGTGCGGCAGATACATATCCATAGGACATGCACTGAATCAGGTGAAGAAGAAACATATTTTACCTCTTATTTTGATGCAAAGATTTCCTAATTAATCATGTAGCACAACATGGAAGTGAAAGAAGTGCTCTGTTTATTTAAAAGTGAAAGTGCAATAAAAATATTTAGTCCCTAACAACAATGAATAATCGTGATAAACAATTGTGATCTCACCACTGATCAAATTAAAAGTGATTATCATGTTGGCTATATTCGTGCAGCCCTAGGACAAATGCACATGTTCTAAACACTGAGGGGAGCGTGTCTCCTGTGATCCCCCCTGAAGTTTACGCCTATGGTGCATAAGCAGCCATCGATGCATGCGGTATATAACCATGCATGCAGCACAAGGCTGTCAGAGGGCTGCTTGAATTATTCCATAATGGTCTAATTTATTGTTGAGAATCCCAAATTAAACACACAAATTAAATTCACCTCATGTCCATGTGGAACACAGTGTAATGGTAAAATGGGCAGACCTGTTACAGATATGTGTCTGAGAATACAAAAGCACAGAATGTAGAAATGATGTTAAGTCATTCTGTCTCATCCAATATGACAAAACATGGAGAGCTGGTGATGTTATTCAGATTTAACATACAGCGATGGATTTTCTGTGTCAGGACATAACATCCAGAGGATCCCTAGTATTTTTTCATAGGGATGGCAAGCTGGGGCCACTGAAAATCTTGGGGTGGCACATCAAAACCAAAAACCATGACTGAAAATGCTGCTGAAGTATATAGGGTGATTGATGTATATGTAATATGGAGAGTTGAACTGTGCAGTATGCAAATCTAGAGAAAGATAGTTGATTGCTGAGTATCATTCTGAGGTCGTCAAATATGGACACTTTGGGTTGGCGGTTCGGTCTGACTACCAACCCAAGGTCAGAGACTTTGACAACCTGGGAATGAGACTCAACAATCAACTATCTTTCTTCAGATCTGAATACTTAACCTTTAAGGAAACACACACTGATATACTTTGGTTTACTATTTGACAGTTAATGTAACCAATTATTTGATGTGTTAGACTAATACTGGTAGAGTTGACAGTCTGAGTCCGTGAACAGTCCTGTTTTAATGTGGTGCATAGGCTGGTTGTCCTGCTCTTTAAAAAGACAAATATACAGCTTTAATTTGAAGGAACAAAAGATTTAGTGAGTACAAGCCTTCTCAAGTTTAGGGGAAACTCATGGGTACCCATAGGACCCATCTTCATTACGATATCTTGAGGTGAACGTTCATGGAAGCCCTTTGAAAATGACCATGCTTTGTTCCTTCACCAAAATTTAGCCTAATGTGTTCACACCACATGAATTACATGTCTAGTCAACGTATCACTGTGCGAAACATGCGAATTATACGCAGCGCGAATAAAGCAAGTAGTGCGATTTCCCGTCATACGCTTAATCGTGAGAGTTGAAAATCTGAACTTCAGTGACTGATTCACGCCGCAGTAGCCAATCAGCATTGAGATCCTCTAGGGACGTATGATGCAGAGGACGTACTGGCGGAATTCATCGATTCAGTGATTTCAGGCGTGTATGACATGAGTTATTCGTGTGTATGAAGCACATCAACACAAAATATTCTAGCATTCAAACTTGTGCGAGTAACACGACGCGAAAATTCGCATTGCATTTGGTGTGGACTCAACATAAGTTTGGAGCATTAAAGACAGTGATGTCAGCCTCCAATTATGTTTGCCAGTGGGCGGCCAGCTATTGTATCAGGGTGGCCCTCCCTCAGGGGCGCCACTGCTTACTCAGATTGTTTCTTACTTTGTTTTTGTTTTTTGTAATGTCCTTTGAGCTGAAATAGTCAATTAATCAATGGATAATTAACAGAAAATTAATCAGGAACGTTACTGTTTTTAAACAGATCAATAAAGTAATCTGTTGGGCAAGCTTAAAAAAAAGTTTTTGCTTATTCAATGTAAGTATTTACTTGTCTTTTTTTTGTCTTTTAAAATTGTAAATTGAATATATTTGGGCTTTAAGACTGTTGGTCAGACAAAACAGTTTGAATATGTCATCTTGAGCTTTAGAAAACAGAGATGACCATTCTGTTTCCAGGAGTTGGGGAGCACTACTGATCCTGTGAAACAGTTGTACAAAGCCTTTTGTGTCTCCAGAGGGAGCTGTGTCAGCGTCAGTTGGAGCTGAAGACTACAAGTTTGAAAATGAAAAAAATCTGGGGGTACTACCTGAGAAAAGAGTAACCCGCTCCTCATCTCTGCTTGAGACTATATTAAATTGCAGTACATTTGCTGCTACTAGCATAACACAGCCGAATCTCTGACTCAGCTGACAGCATGCGTTTCACATTGTGGATGATGTCGGAGGTTCTCTGGTTTTGCTGCATCAATTCTGATCCTTTTTTAAAAACTGTTCATCAAAAGTCTGATAGTGTTATAGCAGTGCAATACTAAATTGGTGGAATACTCCTTTAATTCAGATTATAATGAACAGATAACTCATTTACAGTTATATCACTGTAAGTTCCAGTCCAAAATGTTTTACTGTCACCTTCATAGCAGAGCCCTGGATGTGACCTTAATCTTTGTGGACTTCATTAGTGTTTGTGCTCTCTGTGCTTTCATTATACGGTTGCTCCTGTGTGCTGACGACATTTACAGTGTTACATCAGTCAGCTGTGGGGTGTTTAATGTAAGCTAACTGTTGCTTTTTGCAATTGTGTGCATATGTGTGTGTATACAGACATGCACTGATATAGATGTGTGTATTTTTTTTGTCAGTGTGCAAGCCTTTTTTCTGTGTAAAGGACTGTGGGCAGTTTAAAAAGTGAGGACCTTGCATGATACCTTCACACTCGATGGATTTCTCTTCAGACCTGATGACTGCTCCTTCCAACAACAAATGTTTGGTTGACAGACAAGCTTTGACAAATGTCACATTGCGTTCAATGACGCCATTGACAGCCGTGATCATGTTTTATATGTGTGATGTTTGGCAGAAAACTGACTACATGGGGTCCCACTGTGGCCCATTTTTATAATTGTTTAAAATGGAGTTGCTGTGCTTCCATATCCTAAAAGTGCTGTTTCTTCTTGGTTTGCTTTTTCATCTCAGAAAAGTAAGAAAGGTTTACTCAGTGTAAGCCCCTCTGCTTCTGTGGGGGTAAACAGCTAGAAAACACAGTTTATTGCAGTGAATGTGAAGGAATACTTGAAAAATTGACAACAACATTATTATATAAATCATTTTCAGGATGATTCATCAAACTATCCAATCTTCTCCATGGTATTCCTGAAAAACACAAAATATAATATTTCTGAAGGCACAAAATATACATGGCTTTATTACTATTCTTTGGCAGCATTTACAAAATCCTGAAATCATGAAACATTTTTGTGATCCTTGTCTTCAACAGCCCACTGTCAACAGATCAGGTTTCTGCAGAGAAACCCAGAACACATTGTGCCAGTCTGTTCCAGGTTCAGGTTGCAGAGGGGGTTTTATGTGTTTGTAAGTCAAATAAAAAACAAAGGCAGTAATGAGGTGAAACACACACATAAACCAATATATGAGAAGAATAACCTCATGGAACAGAAAGCAGTAATGCTGAGATCAAGAGAAATGTTTTAACTGTTAAGATGCTGCCAGTAACATTTTAGTGATTAATATCACATTCTTTGTGACAGTTCATTCTTGACCTTGGAAATAGTTGTTTAGAAATAAAAATCTTAACATAAAGAGCACTTACTAGCTTTCTCTTTGGCTTACTGAACATAAAAGTATAATGTTCACTCAATGCTGATCAAAGATTTGAAAGTCAACACATTTCTGCAGTTTATTGATTTGACATGCACTGTGCAATTCATCTGATCAAATATTACTTTACCATATAACGTAACAGATCTCCCATTCCCTCTTACATACAAATGAGTAATTGCTCAAACTAGAAAACACATTTCCTGCAAAGAAATGTGTGTGAATGCTGAAATTGCAAAGCAAATACAGAAATTTTGAAGTGGAAATGTATTGCAAAAGAAAGACAGACCAAAAGTAGCTTCCTGCATGTTGTTTTTTTTTTTTTCTCTCAGCAAATTAAATAAGGTATAAGAAGCCTTGTCTTCTTTGTTGCATAAATTGCAAGGCTTTCTGGGAAATTTGGTCTTAGTTCAAAGAAGACTAAAGGCCAAAACACACCATCAGTGAACGAGAAGTGCAGTCAAGGGCATGAAATAAAAACTAACGTATACTACATTTGTAGGTTATACAGTGGCATGCAAAAGTTTGGATACCCCTGGTCAAAATTTCTTTACCTGTGAAAAGTTAAGTGAGTAGAAGATGAACTGATCTCCAAAAGGCATGAAGTTAAAGATGAAACATGCTTTTCAACGTTTCAAGCAAGATTAGTATTTTATTTTTTTGTTTTGTATAATTGTAGAGTGAAAAATGGAAAGGAGCACCATGCAAAAGTTTGGGCACCCCAAAACATTTGAGGTCTTTTAACTTATTTTACCAGGGTGTCAGGCCATAATTAGCTTGTTAGGTCTCTGGTTTGTTCACAGTCATCGTTAGGAAAGGCCAGGTGATGCAAATTTCAAAGCTTTATAAATATTCTGATTCAGGAAACCTTGTCCCAACAATCAGCAGCCATGGGCTCCTCTAAACAGCTGCCTAGCACTCTGAATACTAAAATAACTGATGCCCACAAAGCAGGAGAAGACTATAAGAAGATAGCAAAGTGTTTTCAGGAAGGTGTTTCCTCAGATTGTAATGTAATTAAGAAATGGCAGTTAACAGGAACTGTGGAGGTCAAGTTGAGGTCTGGAAGACCAAGAAAACTTTCTGAGAGAGCTGCTCATAGGATTGTCAGAAAGGCAAATCAAAACTTAACTGCAAAAGACCTGCAGGAAGATTTATCAGACTCTGGAGTGGTGGTGCACTGTTCTACTGTGCAGTGACAGTTTGCAGAGGAACATCTAAACAAGCCTGATGCTTTTTGGAAACAAGTCCTGTGGACTGATGAAGTTAAAAAATAACTTTTTGGACACAATGAGGAAAAGTATGTTTTAAGAAAAAAGGGTGCGTAATTTCATGAAAAGAACACCTGTCCAACAGTTAAACACGGAGGTGGATCGATCATGCTTTGGGCTTGTGTTGCAGCCAGTGGCACGGGGAACATTTCACAGGTAGAAGGAAGAATGGATTCAATTAAATTCCAGCAAATTCTGGAAGCAAACATCACATCATCTGTAAAAAAGTTGAAGATGCAGAGAGGGTGGCTTCTACACCAGGACAATGATCCTAAACACACCAAAATCCACAATGCACTACCTCAAGAGGAGCAAGCTGACAGTTTTGCCATGGCCCTCACAGTCCCCCAACCTAAACATCATTAAAAATCTGTGGATGCACCTCAAAAGAGCAGTGCATGCAAGACGGCCCAAGAATCTCACAGAGCTTGAAGCCTTTGCAGGAAGAATGGGTGAAAATCCCCCAAACAAGAACAGGCAGACTCTTAGCTGGGTACAAACAGTGTTAAGAAGCTATGATACTTGCCAAAGGGGGCGCTACTACATACTGCCCATGCAGGGTGCCCAAACTTTTGCTTCAGGCCCTTTTTATTTTTTGTTATTTTAAAACTGAAAAAGATTGAAATTAAAAAGTAATCTTGCTTAAAATATTGAAGAAATTAGTCATCTTCAACTTCATGTCTTTTGGAGATCAGTTCATCTTCTACTCACTTAACTACTTTAAACAAAATTTTGACCATGGGTGCCCAACCTTTTGCATCGACTGTACAAATTATTTTTATTTATTTCGTATGCCCAACTTTCAATTTGTTATGGCACTTGATCATTACATTTTTTGGTGTCTTACTGGTTCTTTATGAGGCTTTTTTTCTTCTACAAACACACATGGTTTTTATCTCTTTAGGATAAGATCTTTTGCGTAACAGATTAAAGTTCAACAGTATATCACGTCTTTGTTTAAAAAACATACTCGCACTGAAGAATGTGGTACATGTTATGTAATGCAACTTAACTGATCCTTGTTGGGTTTTGTTTTCCTATCTTGCTTTCTCTCTACAACGGTCAGAGGTCAGAGTAAAGTAGACAAGCAAGCCACTGAGAAGTGGTGGAAATGTCTTGTCTTGTTCACACACACTTCTGCAAGCTGCATGTTTGCACATCCAACAGCTTAAACTCTGGTTCACAGAGCTGAAGGATGGTTCACCTCCTCACTGCATCACTCTGCTGTTCCTGTGAGAACAGAACCTCATTTGCTCAGGGTTCACTCTGCTGTGAGGAAATAGTGCAGCTTTTGTGGATTCAGGAGAGTTTTCCTGCTCTATAACTATTAGAGACAACACAAAATATGGCCCTTGAATGCAAACCAAGTTGAAATGAAGCCCAGGAGTTCGTTTGGATCTAGGTCTCTAAATCATAGCAAGCATCAGCAACTTTGTGTCCTGTCACAAGTGTGTAAGTGTGTTTGAAAAATCTGAAATGTACATCGACTCTCAACACCAACATAACACCAGAAGCCAGCATGGTGTAAAATATGTACACATTTTATTTGTTAGCATACAAGTTTTAGATTAATAAAACATTGGATTTTAACTGAAAAAAGAACATAGAAAATTTCAATTAACCCAAGTCCAGATAAATAAAGTACGACCTAAATCAAAAATTATTAATGAAATTTTATTTACATATGTAGAGGTCAAGATAACTGTTGATCCTTTAGCTATGGCATCCAGAATGGCATTACTCGTAGATGTAGTCATTACATAATTAAGCATTACCAGCCATACATACTACAGTATATTCAACCTTTGTTAAGGTTCCAAAACATTTTAGCATAATCTTAGGTTTTAAATGCTTGTCAGCAATAAGTGGACAAAGCCAAGATCTGACTGACAGGATTTCACAGTTAAGGTCTGGTCACACTAGAAACTGGTGCAGTGAAATTAATCTGCATGTCTTTGTGAAGCATTTGGTTCTTGAAGCTTAGTGACGTTGTGACTCTACTCGCAGGGCGAGCTGGGGAACTGCTGCAGCTGCTGAGCTAACTGCTAACTCTGGTGCTATGCCAAGTGGCTGGAGATTTACACCATTTCTGTTTTTAAAGAACCCTAATTAATCCCCTCTAATTTAGATAGGCAAAAGAATTCCTAAATTTATCACAGATGTCTTATCTCAGCCTATTTGATACCTAGAGCAAAGATACTGAGGGGTGTTACAGTGAATATTAAGGACCTGAGTTTATTTACTCATTTAGTGTATAGCCTTAGTACGACCCGTATTCATCCGACACTGACATCAGCACAGGAAGGGAGTCTGTTGGACTTGAGAGATACATAAGACTATCATCTGCAAATAGGGCCAATTTTTGTTCCTTCGTCGCCATTTTTATACCTTTGATTATGCTATTCTGTCTAATCCATTGTTCCAATGGTTCAATAAAAACTGTAAATAGGAGTGGACTCAACGGGCAGCTCTGCCTTGTAGATCTCTGTAGCAGAAAAAGAATCAGTGAGCTCACCACTGATTTTCAACCTAGCTGCATAGGGCTTCTAATGTCTTTATGATTACTTGATTGAACCCACAATTCTTGTGACGTTACAGAACAAATCCTGTTTGGTCTATGTTGATTATTTCGAGTAAACTTTTGATGTCAACCCAGTTACACCATTTCGAGCAATAAAAAAATGATTGAGGCAGGAAAATAAAGCTCTCTGAAGTAACAAGCAAATAAGTTTGCTAAGTGGCCATCGGGGGCGTGTGTGTGTGTGTGTTGATGTAGCGCTTTTCTGCCAAAGAAATGCGCTACATCAACACACACAAGGCAGGGCGGCAAGGAACGCTACTACCCAGCTGTTTCTATGACAATAATATCTTGACCTTTACATTAGCTAGGTAGCTGTGTGTGCTGAGGGTTGACTACCCAGCCAACAACAAGCTTACAACATTCAGTGTCTGACCGATCTGCTCCCACAAATGGTCTTTTTCACTTTTGTTGTGACAGTAAAATGCCTTTTCTTTAGGTTGCTGCATGTGGCCACATTTGCTCTCTCCTCATCGGGAATTTTTTTTTAAAAAAGATGCTGGTGTTAAGGAAAAAAACAAAAAAAAAGCTAAGTGGACACAGGCCTTGAGCAAGCTCGTTAGCTCGGACAGCTATATTTTCCTTCTCAGTATAGCTCAATAGTTAACGCAATAACAAGGTCACACAGTTTATGCAAAGGAAATATTTGTAAAATCGACTCCTATCTCAAAATGATCTGCAAACAATTCCTTTTATGTGGAAAAGTTTATATACTCCGATCAACCAGGTTAAATACAAGTAGATGGTGAAACACAGCTAATTAGCTACATTGGCTAATTAGCTACTTTTCCATTCTCTGCCACTTAACGGTCAGCACTGTCAAGATGGCTTGCTACTGGCAAAAAAAAGGCAAATCTGAAGGTCAAATTCATCAAAGATGAACTTGACGCAAAACATTTGCGCCCCCCGAGCAAGTCCACCAGTAACAACAATTCCATTGGAATAAACTGAAATCTCTGCAAATTTCCCTGTTTAAAAACCCAGTGTGACCAGCCCTATAGACTTTAACAAAGGCAACATTCTAAACCATTACAGGCACTGTCAACGAACAAGAGCACTTTTAATACTTCTGCCAAAGGCAATCTCACAATATATGAATATATGCTTATTAGACATGAGTCAAAAATCAACAGTAGTCACCAGTCACTATGCTTAGCACAGTTTACAAAAAGGAAAACAAAAAAGAGTAAGCATCAACAATATTACATGCTAAATACAGAACAAGCACAAGTTTTGGCGTTTCTTTTCTTAAATCAAAGACGTACATTAAGGTCAGAATCTGGGAAGGTTTGACTGGAATGTTTGGATCCTGACAAAGTTCAGTGCTGTCAGTTAAATATAAGGTCAAACGCTACAAAGCAAACATGCAGGAAAGATAATAAACTACCACCCTTGCAAGAATACATGAATAAGAACAAAGCAAACAAACCGTGAGGTGTGGCACATGCAGAAAATCACACTGATTATCAAGATTCTCTGTTTCTTGAATAAATGATATCCTCAGTTCAGCCAAGACAATCACTTAAAGCATGGGTGTGGATGACTTCAATAGTCCTTCATAAAAAATAAGTTATCCTGTCTGTCGGCTTTATTATATATATATAAAAGTTCATAATTCCTCTAGTCAAAAAGTTTTTAGTCCAAAATAAAGCATAATTATTGTTCAAAGAATGTCAATAAATCACGTGTGTTAATTTTCTCCAACCTAATACAAGCATATAACAGACTTTAACCCTCGATGAAGGGGGAAAGGGATAATAATTATAATAAAATAATAGCTGAATAAGTGAGCTTGGTCACAAAGGAAACTCTGAATGGGACGTGCATGTGATATTTGTTGGAAAGGGATAGATTGTAGAGACGCAGTTTTAAGGGTGCAGGTCTGGGGGTCCTCAGGAAGCTGGGCACTGGTGCTGGGCTGCTGCTGCAGAAACAAAAAGATATGTAAGTGGCACGTCACTGAGTGAGCATTAAATAAAACCTTTTCACAAAGGACATTCTGACATGTAACAAAATAAGCATGTGTAACTAATAACAATAAGTATGACTATGTTTCATTTAGGTGCACCTGTTCATCTGCAGAGACTCTGCCCTTTGCCTGACTTTTCTTATTATCTTCTTTTATTCTGTGTGCGGGATGTTTAGGGACGTGTAACCCACAGTGTTCAGGTAAGGTCAAGACTTTATAAAAAGGTAGCAACCAGGTACCAGACCATAAGCAGAAGGGTTGCAACGGTATGAGATTTTCACGGTATGATAACTGTCTCAGAAAATATTTTGGTTTTACGGTACTATAGAATTTATATTATCAGTCAGAATGATCCTTAAAGGAATGAAAACAGACAGCTTATTGTTGATTTAACAAATGTTTTAAACTATAATTGAAAAAAAAAACATTTTGTTAATGGAAGTATTTGTAAAAATTCTCCACTTAGAAAATAACTAAAATAAAGGGGAGATTGAACGTCCAGTTGGATTTTTAATCACCGTTGATAACCATCAACTTTTATATCACAGTATAGGTATACTGTGATATAAAAGTTGATAGAACATTGCTGCCTAATAAGCAGCAGGAGCCAAGAGACAGCACAAAAAAAAAGCAAAATATAGTGAGGCCAAATGCCAACGAGGGTAAATCTGGGGATGACTTTTACTTCACTTCAGCAAAAAACTTCGACCTTCAACTGACACATCAACTACTTTTATCACTAACAGTTCACTGACAATTTCTTTCAATGCTACACTTCAACAGATACTTCAAACAACTTCAACTGACATTTAAAATCTTTTAAAGAGGGGTCTATGTGATATTCAGTGTATGAGCTGTCTGGACACGGTTCTCAACATGAAGGTGGCAGAGCCGGTGGCACGCAGCTAACGGTGCTAACTCCTCGGCAACAGTGCTGACAGAAGTATAAGTGTTAGCACAAGGGAACAGGAGCGTGTTGCTGCAAAGATAAGTGAGGACAGCAAATGTTGGAAGGCCGACAACAGGCAATGTAATGAAAACTTTATATCAATCATAAACCACTGTATTTATTTTGCCAAACGCTGTATGCAAGGTTGCAAATATCAGGCACCATCACAAGGTCAGAAGATGCTAGCTTCAATGCAGTGTTCCTGCCTGGTAGCACTGCAAGAAAAGAGAAGATTACAACTCTGAAATGGTCTTATTCTGCCCCATCAACGATCCTGACCGTTACATCAACTTCTGCTGAGAAAGCCACTGCTGCTTTGTTTCATGTAACTTAGGAACTAGGCAAATAGAAACCATTTGTGGATGCTGAATTTGTGAAAGTACACACGTTGGGAATCTTGGAGGAGTTATTTGTATGAGACAAGAACAAAGATGATATTGTCAATCCTGTGAAACAAGTCCATCTATCGAGTTCAACAGCAGTACGGAGGCTGGGAAGTTTGTATGTAGACAGCTTCTCAACTCTACTTTCTGAACTGAAGTCTGCAGATTAAATGTCAAGCACTGTCGACGAGTCATCAGATGCAACTGATACTGCACAACAGTCAGTATTTGTGAGATTCTTCAACAGGGAAATTTTGAAAAAGGAACTGCTCTGCCTTGTGTCACTAAAGAAAACAGTTGAGACCATGCATACTGCTGTAAAAGGTTTCTTTGAAAAGAATTCTCTGGGGCTGAGAAAAATCAGCCTCTTTGAATCTGGGCCTTATATGATAGGACGTCCCATAGCAGAACACCCACAGTCAACCTGCTACACTAGCACACAACACAGTCTGATGAATGACACAAACTCATAACTAAGGCTTTTCAAAATATTGCTACAGGAGCAGGAGACCCAATTCTTGGACCTATTGCATCATAATGATGTATGGTGGTTGAGTAGGGAAGAGTTTTACAGTGATTCTATGAAGAAGCGCAATTTCTTTCCAGCCAGAAATCAAACAAAGCTACAGAGCTGTTTAAGTTCATGCAAAGGATTGCTGTGGCTCAGAAGATCGAGCAGGTCATCCACTGATCAGAAGATTGGCAGTTTGACCTCCAGCTTCTCCAGTCTGCATGTCAAAGTATCATTGGGCACGATACTGAACCCCAAATTGCTCCCGGTGGCTGTTCCATCAGTGTATGAGTGCGTATAAGCTAAGTAGCAGGTGGCACCTTATATGGTAGCCTTGGTGACATAAAGTGTTAAAGCGCTTTGAGTGGTCCGAAGACTATAAGGTGCTGCACATGTACCATTTACCATTACCAAGAGTTCATGGCCATGTTGTATTTCCACGTGACACCACCAATCGTTTGACCCAACGCTACAATGTGAACATGGAAGAGCTGTTTGAAAAGGTGACCGCTTTTTCATAAACTTGGACCTATTCCTGGCTGACAAAGAGGAAAAAAATACCTTTACTTCCCCACACTATGTGATACTCCTACAAATACGACTGAGCTGTCACAAATGATATTGGTGAAAAGTGCAGTGGACAACTTCAGCCCACAGTTCAACAAGTTAAAAAATCCCAGGCCAGTGCTGCTGTCTGTAAGCGACCCGTTTACTGTCACTGTCACTGCCACTGTCAGTGGGAGCTGTCCAGTGGAAGCAAAGGCTGCTGCCTGCAATGGACGAGGGCACATTCTAGTTGGAGATGGGCCAGCTGCAAATCTATGATGTCCTGACAGCCAAGCTCAGAGAGGAGTGACTGTCCATTAGTACCTGAACTGTGGGCATGTATACAGTCAGGTCCATAAATATTTGGACAATGATACAGTTGTCATCATTTTGGCTCTGTACACCACCACAATGGGNTATTCATTGTTTCATTTAAAACCCATTGTGGTGGTGTACAGAGCCAAAATGACGACAACTGTATCATTGTCCAAATAATTATGGACCTGACTGTATAATGATGATGTATAAATGATCAACCTACATATGTGAATCAGGGTTTTCAGTGATAATCTAATTAAGGACAAGAGGCACAATAGATCTCAGCTGGTGCCTGCCATGCCATGACATCCCACAAGCCAAACTTCAGCAACCTCTCAAAGGAAATGAGATGCAGTCACTCAAACTCAGCTGGTAGTTAAGAAATGACACATATGAACTCATATCATGTGAACATTTGCTTGGTTAAAGAGAAGAAGAATGTGAAATTAAAGCCAGCAAGGTCTTTTGGACAAGGCCAATATAGGCTATGTGCATTTGTTCTTAAGGAGTGTGACTACTGGTAGACAGAAAATATGCTTTGTGGAATTGTCTTGACTCACCATGACTTAAAATGCATGTATGTTTTATTTGACTCCTCCAGTGTTTATAATAGCAGTAATGGAATTGACTATAGAGATTAAGAAGAGTAGACAAAGAGTTAATAAAGATGGAAAAAGAATATGCTGGTGGAAATTCTGCAGTGCCTTGTGCCCAGACTGTTCATCTGATACAGGGCACTGTGCTCAGGATGTCAGGGCTCCACAAAGAGACAGATATCCTAGTTTTGTATGATGGGCTAAATTAGGCTAGACAGAGAGAAGGCTGATCTTTGCCTGATTGCCTTTCAGGATGTGCATAGTGCAGTGGGATCAGATGGTGAGCTATGCAGTGAAAAACAACTATTAGCTAAGGAGGAGCAAAAGATGGCGACAACAAGTCTGTATTTTACACTAAAAGTGCTTAAATGTGCTGTTCATTCTGTCCCTGCTAGGAACAGTTTAGTACGAAGGAGGATTAGGGCCATGTTAATTAAAAAAAAAATCTTAGAATCCAAGTTGTAAATCTACGAGAATAAAGTCATAAATCTACGAGAAGAAAATCATAAATGTTGTGCCCATAAATCACTATTAGGAGCACAAATTAATACACCGGAGCTGGACGACCCCCCTGCTGGTTCCTGGTGTGCCAGTCAGCTCCAGCAACACTGGAGAGAGAGAGTTATGCATAAAGACCGGACAGTGTGCCAGTGTTGCTTCCCCATTGTAGGGGATGTTAATGGTAAAACGTCCAACATACTATTGCACATGCGATGGCTTCGCTCAGATGTGTTGATCACTTGGAAGAAGAAAAAACACAAGGGCAGCCAGCTCCTTATCCCTGCTGCTTTCAGGCAGCCTTAGGACACAAAGCAAGTGTATGAAAGTAAACACACTGAACATAACGCACAGCGCAGCATGACCCAGATGTGCGATCACCAGTGGCACCCTTCTATAATGTAGTCTGTAACAGCACACAACAACCTTCAGGGGATTTTTCTTTCTGCTGGCGTAAAAAATGTAATAATATTACCAAAAATCCTATTGGCAACGGGTTTTATTACTTCGGTACTGCTAAAATGTTTATTCCTGTCACCCCCAACACTGTTGATACACACTTTGTTGTTTTTTATACCAAGTTATCCAAGTTTCCGTTCTTAATCTGAGACTTTTTTTCTCCCAAAACGACAAGTTTAATCTTGTAATATTTCGACTTTATTCTAGTAGATGTGCAATAGTCAAGGTTTTATGTTCATTCCAATATTTGTGAAATTGCATGATTGAAGAGATTCCAGTTATGTTTAATGTTGTAAAAACTCTTTCAAATTTACTCTTGTAAATTTAGCATTTACAACTAAAATGCTGTTGCAGCAATAAGTCAATTGATTTGAAAATAAAGAATTTCAAAGAAAGAAGAGTTGAGAACCTTTTAATGTTTATTCTTTTCATCTGATAAATATTATTAATGTTTGTTCATTACTTGGCCCCTGGCCTCCTGTCATTTTGCAAACATGTCCCCCTTGCAAAGCAGGCTGAGCATCCCTGCTTTAATGCTACGACTATAACTCATCCCTTGCATCGCCAAAACTGAATGAACTCAGCTCATTTTAATGCTTACATTTTGACTGACACTTCACACCCTGAAACTGAAAACTGTGTTTTTTTAAGAGGCTCCAGTTAGTCAGGAGCCTTTAAAATAATCAGGGTTTGAGAAATAGAACTAATAATCAAATGTAGATTAGATTTCTGTATTCATAATTGTGATAATGTTAGTTGAGACTCTAGGTTGCACGATCATCAGATGAAGTTCAGTACATTCATGTAAGATACCTCTTTTTCCCCATTTCCATACAGGAACCTTTGTATTCAGTGTGTTTTACCTTTACACTGAACATAAACTGCCTCTGTCTTTACTGACAGTGATAGTTATTGAGGATTTAGTCTAATTCACAAATCTGTTTGCTGGCTTACTACATGCAGAGCACTATTTAAACTAAGCCATCTCTATTCCACAAGCATTGCAAAACACTGCATTTGATGCCTGGTTTGTTGGAACAAGCTCCAAATGCAGAAAGTATTTGTCTTTGTATCACAAACAAGAACAGGTCTGTCAGGTATTTTTGAAGAAGGTGTGAAGACAGGTCAAGTTTGGCCTGTAAACAATATTCTTGGCAGGTGATAAACTTACTTACAGACAATGAAAAGAACAGCAAACTAATGATGAACACCATTTATGCATTTTCCTTGTCCAACATTCCCCACTGACAGTAAGTGCTCTCATGTGTGCAGACTAATTTACAGATTTTTTGGCCTGGTGTGGCCACGGAGCGAGTTTGTACGTGAAGCCAAACGACACCTTATCAGGAGCCGAATGTCTTTTGGACGAGACGCCAGGACACCAACTTGGCGCCATCTGCCTCTGAATGAATGCTCAGCAGTCAGGAGCTGTGCAGGCCAAGTCTGGTTTTCCTGCAGTGCAGTCATCCCACTAGAGGCTGATCCATCATGCTGTTCAGCCCTTCACCTGGGAGGCGCCCAGCCAAACAAAAAACCCTGCTTTAAGCCAGCTAGGCCTTTAGCCATAATGGGGAAGGAGAGAGGATGGGAGAGGATGGTTTGATAGATACAGTATGTGATGAAGGTTTTTTTCTGGAGCAGCCAGGGGCCAATAATAAGTCAGCATCCCTCAAAATCCCTCCAAAACTCTCCAAATCATGGTCAACTTAAAACTACACCAATCAATATTTTCTATGCAATGGATCAAATGACTGCATGTAGTGAAAAGGGATTTGTAGTGACGAACACACAGAGAATCATCATCCAACTCCACAGTTCCCTTCAGCTCTACAGTGATTTTCAACCTCTGTCAGTCCATTTTTTTGGTTGTCTGCTGGACTGAAACTTTACTTTTTCAGTTTAGCCTCAAAGTCATGGCTCTGATCAACTCTATTTCCAGACAGCTTTGTTCAGTGAAAAAGCTTCTAAACCATGCAACAACAACAACAACAACACACAAAAAGAACTACTTCTTTCTTTCTATCAAACAGCCTTTTTTACACATTCAATACATATGGATCAAAATTAGCACTCATTTGCATTCATTTTCCATAACCGCTTATCCAGTCATGGGGCTATAGAGACAAACAACCATTCACGCTCACACTGACACCTACGGGCAATTTAAAATCACCAATTAACCGAACCTGCATGCATTTGGATTGTGGGGGGAAGCCAGAGTACCCGGAGAAAACCCAAACTGACACGGGGAGAACATGCAAACTCCGCACAGAAGGGCTCCAGGAACCTTCTTGCTGTGAGGCGACAAGGCTAACCACTGCACCACCGTGCCACCATGTTTCTAGCCACCTGATAAATGCAAGTCCTCCTTAGCAGCTAAATGCTCCTTAATGTTCACTAGTTAGTTGCTAACTGCTGCCTGGTGCCGGGCAGATGGCGTAAGCAGAGGTTTTATTGGTTTTCTGCATAAAAGTGTTGCTTGCTATGACTGAACACCAAGCTGATGAGTGCCGTGGGAGTGAACCATCAGTTAACTAGAAAAGCGCAGATTTCCAGAGGTCATGTGGCCGCCCAAGCTGATCACAGCCACTTTAGAAAATTTCTGTAATTACAGCAGATATACTGCAGCACATTTCAGAATCGTCCAAGAAGCCAATAAAAATATGCATCTCATCTATTTTTTATGTAGCCATGGTGCATGGCGCAGAGCAGATCAAGTTCTCCTGTGCACTGTATGTGAAATATAGATACAATATAATTATGAGGATGAAGATATTTTTCATAACTGAAACACAGCCACAAATCTTTCATCCATGTTGTTCATAATTGGACTTTAACAATATTGACCTTGTCTGTAGGCTACAGCACAACAAAGTAGGAAATAACAACAATAAACACAACTTAAATAGACAAAAATTAGAATTAGTGTCTTGCTGTTACATGCTGAGATGTGGATGCTTCACACACATCTTCAACCTGGCAGCAGAGAAGATCTATATAATCAGCGCAGTTTCAAGGTGGAAACCAATTCAGTATCTGACCAAATGTCTCCCCTTCTGTTCCTGAGATATGACGTTGAATAATGGCCAGAAAAGACTTTTTGCACAACACTATGATGTCACAGTGAAGTTGACCTTTTGGATATAAAAAGTCATCACTTTATTTTAGCCTATAAGACATTTGTGTAAAACTCTGCCATAATTAGCATGTGAATCCTTGAGTTATGGCCAAAAACATGTTTTGTGAGGTCGCAGTGACCTTTAACCTTCAACCACCAAATTCTAATCCAGTCAATCTTGAGTCCAAATGGACGTTTGTGCCATATTTGAAGAAATTCCCTCAAGGTGTTGTTGAGATATCGCTTTCACAAGAATGAAAAGGACACAAGGTCACAATGACCTTGACCTTTGACCACCTAAATCTAAGCAGTTAATTGTTGAGTCCAAATGCACGTTTGTGCCAAATTTGAAGAAAAAACAAACAAACAAACCCTCGTGGTGTTCTGACATCACATTTACAAGAGTGGGGCGGACAAGCGGATGGACAACGCGAAAAGATAATGCCTCTGGCCACCGCTATCACTGGTGCACAGGCATTAAAATAACAGACAAACTACATAGAATACCAACTAACTTAAGGTAGAAACACAAATATTTCGGAAACATTTTCGAATTAATAAAATCTGCAAGTCTACAAAATCTGGCAGTCAAAACACTCTTCTTCTGAATCACTCCTGGTGTGGCATGACCACGTGCAGCAGGCGGAACAAAACCAGGTCACAACCATGGCAG
The DNA here is from genome assembly GCF_006386435.1 of Epinephelus moara. Classification (NCBI taxonomy): domain Eukaryota; kingdom Metazoa; phylum Chordata; class Actinopteri; order Perciformes; family Serranidae; genus Epinephelus; species Epinephelus moara. The sequence continues at coordinate 8,532,945 of NC_065513.1, forward strand.
CCAGAGCGCAACACAGCTAAGCCTGGTCGAAATGTCCATTGTGACAAGACGGTGGCAAGGATAACAAAAACAACTGACTTATCCATCTGGTATCATGCCTAACTTTAGTCGATCATAACATATTGGTTACGGAATTTATCTGCAGATGCTTTGGATCAAAATGAGACTAAACGCTTTTATGGATGTCAGTTTTTGAGCCTTGACAAAAATGTGTCCTGCAACAGACAGTAAAGCTTGTTGTTTTTAGCAGAGAAGTTTCCAGAAGACTTTCGGTCCCTGCCGGCCAGATAAGAGGAGTAAGGAGTCAGCAGTTAATGACGGTATAAAACAGTCAATTAAACAGGTTTTTCAACAACTGTGAATCACCGCCACCATAAGAGGTCCTATAACATAGTCATACATGTGCACATAAAATATTAGGCTGATTGGTGCAGATGTATTTAAGATTAGCTGGCTGCGGACAGACAGATATACACACACACACACACACACACACACACACACAAACAAACCAAACCCATGAAATAACCCCTTTCACGTAGTCAGTCATGATCCATTGTTGCAAATAAATATACTGATTATAGCTGCTATATAAAAAAAACACTACTGAACTACAGGTATCCTTATATTAAAGACAGGATGGTTTCACTGCAGATTTCACAGACCTGAGGACAGTGAACTGGCAAAAGAGGAATCTAATCAGACTGTGACAGAGATTAATGACGACTTAATGGCTAACACGAGTTTTAATAAAAGGCTGATGTTGGTTTGATATGCTGGTGTATCAGTCTAAGCCTGCAGGAGACGGCGGAGAAGAGATCCTGGCAGGATAAAGAGGCTTAAACACAGGGAAGGATGGATATACTGGATGTGTGCTCAGTCTGCTCGCTGACTGTGGTTTATCCTGTCTTTGACCATGGCAAAGCTCCAACGCACTCTTCTCTCAACAGCTACTTATAAAAGTCCTGAGTTTACATTCCTCAATAGGACATGTTTATGTATCCAGGCGCTCAGCAGGAATTTCAAACGAAAAGATTAATCCCTGTATGCTTCTGTACGGTAATCGGGCAATGGTTTATCCATCCACAGGGGTCTATGGTCTCCAAAATGATGCCAAACACAACATTCCCCAAAGGTAAAATATTTATGGGGTATGCCTTACTCTGCCTGATGGTAGTGTCTATGCTACAGTGGAGACTGGGCTCTGTCCAGCGTCTTTACAGAGTACTTTCCAGTATGATTTGGCCCAACACATCCAAAGATGACACCATGAAAATGAACTTCCTGATCTTTTTCAGTACACAAGAGAAAAGGAAGGGATATACTGTGGCAGAGATTGAAACAATTTATGGGATGAGATGTGCTCTTGAGGCACAAACCTTGAGGCGTCTGCCACGGTGAAAGATCTACAGATATATAAAAGCCATCTGTGGCTGATGATTATACTGTGCTGTCTGAGAAGGTTTTAACATTCAAACGACACAAAGTGGGTTGCGGGATGGTACATGACTGCTATGGAATGACAACTGTTAAGGAATGCTCTTAATGAAACAAATTGCTTGACAGGGTAAATGAGAAAGTTGAAAACATTTCCAAGAAATTGTCTCCTTTGACATCAGCGCTGCGCCCTCATATATGAATCATTCAGAGCTGCTTGCTGTATGACTTGGTCTAAATAAGCACTCATTTCCAGTGTAAGACTGGAAACACAAAACCGTTTGCCCTTTATGTTGAAAGTTGAGAAATCTGTATAAACGTGACACTGAAACCATTTTAACAGATGAAATTTCATGAATAATTCATGTAATGCTGTCCTGTATTGCTGTTTGTGTAAATGGAGCATGGTTGTAACACTATATCCAGTGTACACTGGCTGAGCCACAGAAACAGCAATGTATGCGCATGAAAGTGAATATAACCAGTGTATTAGGGTTGGGCGATAATACGGTAATAAGGTATCCCGCGGTATCTAAAAATAGCAACGGTATCAGTTTCATTACCGTCAATCTGCCACGCACAGGGGCCTGATATAATATTAAATATAATTTATTTAATGCCTAAATAATGAGTATTTGTCTAGCACCTATGTATGTGTGGTTGAGTTTTCAGTTTAATACTATTACAATTTAAAACTAATAGTAGGCTATAATGTTTCTCTCATAACTGCCCTTAACTGTTGTTAGGAGATGACATTTGATAAAGTTTTTGGATGTGACGTTGTCACGTGACAGCTCGGACGTGAGAAAGAGAAGAAAAGATGGCAAGCCGCGCATCAAGCCAGTTGGTTGCAAAAAAACATAACTTCTGCAAGCAGCAGCAGCAGCAGCAGCAGCAGCAGGTCCAGTGTCCATCAGAGTGGAGGAGGGGAAGTGCAACCCGAACCACCGAAAAACGGATGACTCTGGGCAGTTTCCTTCAAAGAAAAGCCGATGCGGTGGCTGGTCCGGTCAGCACCATACAGGAGCGAGCAGGAGCAGAGATAACTGCCTATTGTCGCGAGCCTGTTATTCAGGGAGACGAAGATCCCCTTCTCTGGTGGAAATGTGATGGAGGCAGGTGTTTTCCTCTGATGTCAAGGGCTGCCCAAAAGTACCTGTGCGTTTGTGCCACGAGCTCTCCATCAGAGCGGGTGTTCAGCACCGCGGCCGAAGTTGTTCAACCACTACGTGCCCTGCTCCAGCTGGAAAAAGTAAACATGCTGTTTTTTCTGGTGAAAAAACCTTGGATAGTTTTGAAGCATAGGATGCTGCTATAGTTATCATTATACTTTGTTTTTATTTCATTTTCAATGAGGAGTAGCCTGTTCTGATGGACAGAAAAGCTCGGACTTTGAGAGGGTGAACTGTTCAAACTAAAGGTAGGCTCTAAAAATACACCAACTAACAGTATTTCCCGTTGCATTCTCAGGATAGAATTATATATGCCCATTTTCAGTCATGCCTTGTTGTTTAATATTATTATTATTATCTAGTTTTTCTTATTTGATAAGCCCTAGTACTGGATGCTGTAGAGCTGTGCTTTTAATTTATTTGATTTATGTTGATAGGTTCTAAAAATAAGCCATCGGACAGTAGCCGTTGCGGTCTGAGGATACACTGTATAGCACACATTATCGTTACCGCCGTTATTTATTGTTACTTTTTTGGAAGTGGACTGTAGCCCACAGACAATTTGTTGTTATTTCATTCCGTTTGGTTGACTGATGCAGTTGCACTTTTTTATATATTTGTTAATAAAAGTTGTTAATGTTATAGCCTACATGTTTTTGTTGTTATTTTTTCAGTGTTCTTAGGCCTATGTAATGTTTGCTGTTCTGTTTCGGAACTGTATAGGCACAAGCCGATATTTTGGCGACTCCCTCTGAGCCCTTCAAAGTGATTTTAATTAGTCACGGTAATACCGTATACCCTGGGAAAATGTGAGGAAGGTTTAACTGTAACAAAATTTGGATACCGCCCAACTCTACAGTGTACGACAGATTCCCATGATTGTTCATTCAAGTTCTATTTAGGCCGTCTACTTAAAAGTGGAAAGTCAAGAACCATTCTGAAGCAGCTCTCTGTTCTTTCATAGCCTTACAGTGGTTCCTTCAAACTGTCCTGCCTATCAAATCCCAATGCAGATACAGTATGTCTGGGAATGAAAAGCCTTTGCAAAAGGAACCTTCCCTACATTTACAATTATATAGGGTTCTCACACATTTTCATGGACATTTCAAAAGTTTTCCAGGACTTTTCAAGGACCCATAATGAAATTACCATGACCCTTCACAACATATAACATGAACAGAATAGTGACAGTCGACAGTTCAGCTGGCCCGTTGGTTAATTTGTTTAAAAAAGAAAAAAAAAAGAAAAGAAAAACAAATGCTCCATACCTTTGAACTACCACTTTTAGAGCAGTAAAAATGAAACCAAAGTGCGCATCGGCTCTACAAGGCGCCCTTTGCTACCCATGTCAATTGTCCAATCTTAAAAATGCGGTACAATTTAAAAGTAGTAGTGGGGCAAAGGTATAGAAACTTTGGAATTCATGACCCTACATGTTAAGTCACACTGTCACAACATTTTTCTTTCCACTAGCCAGATGTTACTCAAACATATCAGATTCAAGCTTTTTAAACATAATTCCAGCTAGCTGACACACAAGGAGGGATGGGAGGGGATGTAGGGAGAAAATGAAGAAACTTGGGTTGGGAACGATTAACCGATATGACCGGATATCCGGTTTGACAAGCGAGAGATATGGCTACGTCGGTAGCAGCCTCCTCAATCGATACGAATCAGCCATGAATCCTTAGATGAATCGATTGTAGAGTCATGGATTCGGGTATCGCGAGACTAGC
>NC_065513.1:8537970-8540534 GCF_006386435.1 Epinephelus moara
TTACAAATTTGAAAATACTGTAAGAATGTCACTTTTATAGAATTGGCTTCTTTATTTTATAATGTATGATTAATGTCTACATCAACAAATGTTAACCATAGAATCGTATCGAATCATATCGTTCCTACACTGTATCGAATCGTATCGTTCCTACACTGTATCGAATCGTTCTGTATTAAAAATATATCGTTTTTGAATCGTATCGTAACCCGTGTATTTAGATACGTATTGAATCGTCTATCACAGAGAGATTCCCAGATACGTATTGAATCGTCTATCACAGAGAGATTCCCAACCCTAGAAGAAACGGAAGTGATGGAAAACAAAAAGTTCTCATGCAGTAATGCTTATTAGAGCTTTGTTAATTCCACAGCTACAAAAATGTTTAATTCTAGTACGTTGAAGGTTATTCATGGAAGATTGTGGAGACATTTTTTAATTACACACAACAAACTTCCATGACTTTATCAAAACTTTCAAGGATTTTACAGATTCCAAATCTTTTCCAGGCCTGGAAACCAAGACTGGAATTCCGGGTTTTTCATGACCATGTGAACTCTGGTGGTGAGCAAAGATAAGAAGAAAAAAAAAACTTCCAAGACAAAGCAGAAGTACAGAGCTGCAAACACAGCAACAGTGTTTGAAATCAAAGTGTTTCTGTTCTGAGAGGACAACAGGACAACCACAAAATGGGGCTATATGATACCCAGTGGGGTCAAGATCTGCTGAAAGAGAATTTTGGCACCAAATACTATGCTGAAGAATATTCGCTGGCCTCCTTTTTTTTCCAAAATGGAAAAGAGACTAAAACTATATAAAAACTAACCTTGAGAACTATGACAAATGTATTACATTTTTTTCAGCCAATAAAACTAAATGATAATGTGAAAGACGGACAAATGGACACATGAACTGATTAGCCTAGGGTATTCATTTAAGTCTTATTCAACAACCCTGATGCATCTGTGGAATCACACACTCTTGTAGCCCAGCTCCTAAAAAGGGAAACAGTATCCTCTTCTGCCCAAAATCCCTCTTGTTCATATGGTGATTTAGCAGTTTGACCTATTGCACTGCTGTTAATAAGAAGCACCTTGCATTCTGTCTCTGTCAGTAATGTTATCTGAAGATACCTGTTTTTGGAGGACACAGATTTATTAACTAAATTCTTCTATAATCCACTGTGAATTAGACAAGAAGCAGAAACCATCTAAAACAAATATCACTAGGTTATCCAACATTTTAGCTTCTCCTCTCAAGCTAAACCCAGACAATGAACAGTAGCGAATCAGCCTCTAACTGATCAGCTGCTCTGCAGTACAGAGAATGGGTAGCTGTGGTCATGCTAGGTGACGCGGAACAACGGTGACAGAGTGCTTCTATTCAAACAGCCAGAGTTTGGGGATGACAACTGTATTTCCTTAACGGAGTCAGTCTGTTGTCTTACTACACAGCAGAGGGACAGGCGCACTGTGTATGAGAACAAGTAAACAGTGCCTTTTCCAATAACCACACAATAAGCAAGCAACAGCTGTAACCATAGTAACTGTACACTGGTGAGAGCTGTAACCTGAAAATGCCTTGAGGACACAAAAATTACAACAGACCACAATTACACGCAGGCGCGCGCGCACACACACACACACACACACACACACACACACACACACACACACACACACACACACACACACACACACACACTTTTTACATTGATTGAGCTGTATTGAAAATAGTTACCAGTAGGGGCCAAACTAAGCCCCTACAAGCATTAACCACGGTGTTAATTATCCTTTGTTATTTAGGATTGCTGATACCAGATAGTGTGTTATGTGTCACACTTCCTGCAGCTGTACAGATTTATCAGATCAAAAACAAGCACCAGTGCTTAATGATGTTTGATTTCATTCAATATTCTCAAATTTCATTCCACATATTCCAACTGTCATTACATATATTCAAGTTTCAGTCCATATATTGAAACGTTTCTGCAATTTATTCCAACTTTTCTACCACATATTTAAACTTTAATTCCACGTATTTCACCTGTCATTCCATATATTCAAACCCTCATTCCACATATTCTGAATGTCACTCCATATATTCAGTTTCATTCCATATATTCCGACTGGCATTACTTATATTCCAACTTTTAGTCTATACATTCCAACTTTTTACCACACATTTAAACTTCCATTCCATATATTCACTTTTATTTTCCATATATAAGTTTCATTCTTTATATTCCAGGTAATAAGTTATGAACATAGATATATTCAAATATAGATATATTCAAATACATATATATATATATATATACATATACATATACATACATATATATGTATATACATATATATATATACATACAGTGGTGTGAAAAAGTGTTTGCCCCCTTCCTGATTTCTTACTTTTTTGCATGTTTTCCACACTTAAATCTTTCAGATCATCAAACAAATTTAAACATTAGTCAAAGATAACACAAGTAAACACAAAATGCAGTTTCTAAATGAAGGGTTTTATTAATGAGGAAGAAAAAAATCCAAAGCTACATGGCCCTGTGT
>NC_065513.1:8541562-8562475 GCF_006386435.1 Epinephelus moara
TATATATATATATATATATATATATATATATATACACACACATATATATATATATATATGTAGTATTTCCTAAATGGCATGACATAACCATTACATTATTAATTTGAAAAAATTAAATTTAACATTTTTGTTAAAAGACTAAGGGGTACCGAGTCTGTTTTTTTCATCCTAAATTATCCCACGTCTAAAACACGTCACACGTCATATTGTGTCAATCACATTTGCACACTGCCTTAGAAACTTTCGTCCATCATGAACGTTTTGGGAACAGGTTTGATTTTCTGCGTTTTTTGAGAGTTGACCAAGAAGCAGTGTAGAAAATGTGGAGGTGGGATACATCTACAACAAGACAGAGGAACAGGGTGCACAGAATAATTTCGTAACTCAGATAGTCTACTATTATATATATATATATATAAAATATTATTATATTCAACAGGTCAGATAGTAATATTCAGGTGGATGATGATGACACAGACAGAGAGTGAGTGACAGTGTGGAAACAGAGAGGGAGGACAGCTCAGCCTCTTCATGTAACCATAGTGCCAAATGAGAGACGCAGGCAGAGAGTGGTGACAGACAGGAAGGTACTTCCAGTGGAGAGAAGCAGGAGAGCAAAAGTGTCTTGTACTGTAAATTTTCGCAACAAATACACATTTCACATCTATTATCAAATATTCATTAAATACAAACTGCTGACTGAGAAGAATCAGATACATTAACAATCTAAAATATGAGAAAATAACAATATAAAAACAGAGAAATATCTCCTACAGTTTGTGTATAGCTAATTGACAAACACAAAAAAGTATCTCACCGCAGGATGAGCAATGCTTTCAAACTGAGGCTGACTCTCCCACTTCCTCTGATATGACCTTAGTGTGGTAGAAGCCCGGTGGCCAGTTAAGTAAACAAGGAAATGGGCTATTTGAACTAAAATGTGATAATTGTTTGATTACAGCTACTTTAAGACATGTAACTGACTGGCGTGTGCTGTTGTGCTGAAAGGACACTTAATCACTCTTTTGGGTTCAGCTGCTGGGTTTGGCTCGCTGACGTGCTCTAGACAGCAGCGCTCTGTGTGTGCTTCATGTGGATACAGTATAGCCCTCGGTGAAGTAAGTGACAAACCACTGGGCCTTATGCAATATGAAGTCATAAAGTAATCAGAATAATCCTTTAAATGCTTTATGAAACAGCCCTCCTTACCGTAAAGCAGTTAAGTAATATTGCTCACAGATGAAGAGGCTTTAAACTTTGATGTGGGATTTTTTCTTTGAATGAAGAGGAGGCATTCTGCATAAAAGCATAGTGCACATAAAGATTGAGCCCTCTTTTATTACTGCTCTTTGACTCAAGCTCTTTTCTTTGCTCTACTTCCAAAGAGAGGAAAATGTGTGTTTCATAACTGGAAAAATGTATTTGTAAACTTAATTGTGTGTGTGTGTGTGTGTGTGTGTGTGTGTGTGTGTGTGTGTGTGTGTGTGTGTGTGTGTGTGTGTGTGTTGTACACACTTAATAGCCCAGCATCAAATCTGAACTAGTAAGAAAGTGTAAGTCTTCGTTATACATGGAATATTAATTATAAGACTCACCATGGCAGCTTTTATCTGGTCAGGCTTCTGTCTTCAAAGATGGTAACCTCAATCTTAACAGGATATAGTCAAGGACAAGCACTTGAAGCAAGGTTGGGTTCATTTTATTCTACTAAAGTGAATTATCTTAACTTTTTTTTTACAAGAGGAAATATAAACTATAATGATACTGGATCTTTTGTGCATATTTTTCCATTTATCAACAGAGGATGAAACTCTTTTTGGACAGGTTTGTGGAAACAGTGTCTCGCCTTCAAGCCTCTCAGTGAGTGTTTCCCATGGCAGTAGCTGACTGACATTTGATTAGACTAGACAAGATTATTGGCATGATTTACTTTCAAAAGAAAATCAGGCCCTGCCATCATTAACAAAATTAAAATTTCTGTTTAACATAAGGAGGAAGGACTTGTAAGTGGCTAATAAAACCCCTCAGACTTGCTGGGAAATGTACTTAGTGCAGCATTAAGCAGCCACATCAGTTCAGGTGAGACATTCCTGTCAATCTCTCCTGCGCCAAAGTCTACACAGCGGTCCAACAGTGTCGGAGAAATAATCCAGATCACTGCCAACGCTACAGTCACAGGCGAGAGAGGGAATGAAGCTCAGCTGTGAGCAATTTTGGTCATATTTTGTTATCCCTAATCTCCGTTTGCCGCACAGTTCCAATTAATTAGGATGTTGAGTCACCACACACACACACACACACTCACACACGCTGGTACAGCCAGGATGTTGGTGCACCCACTGATTTTATGCAGATGCTATGGATTACATACTTTTATCTGCTGTTTTTACAGGGTATCCCTACATGGTGGTGGATTTCCTGTAAGCTGCCCGGACTGCTGCTTTCTATTTTCATCCAGCAACTACAGGGAAAGACATGGTGAGGGCAGAAGGCCTGTAAATCACTACATCTATTAGGTCATTGTGAAAGCTCCTTGTTCTACTTAGAGCTGTGGTGTGATTACATTCACATCCCCTGATCTCAGGGGTCTGTTTAACAAGTTAAAGTTGCCACTAATATTTAACGTATCATTCCTCTTTCCCGTACATGCTCTTTCTTGCACAACAAGATTGTTTTTTATTGTAAAAACATTGTGGCTTTGACCATTGAGTGTGCTTCTAATTTGTTTGTAAGGTTGGCAATCTGAGTTTGAGTCAGATAAATGACTGCAAAAAATCATCTTTTTTGTGGGGTCATTGTATGCAGTTTATTTCTAAACAGTCAGACAAGGCTCCACAGTTAAGGCTCAGGAAAATTCCACCTGGGCGAAGAGAATAAACACTATTTCCTGGCTACAACACTACGGTACTGTAGGGTAGGATACGACTCGCAGGCCTCTCTCGATGGGATCGGTGAGCAGGAGGCCTCGTGGTGCGTAGATCTTATCATTCTGCTCCTGAATGTATTTTGCAATCTTCTTCAAAACCTAAATGGGCACAGCAGACACAGTTTCAGATACATTTCTCATGGATGGCACATCACTGGTATAACTTTAACAAAGAATGAATTCAATTGATTGATCTGTGTTCAAATATCAAAAAGCTTTGCAACATTTTCTTAGCTCATTAGGGCTGTAGGGCTTCATTTGTTCCAAATGGGAGAATCCTGACATCACCTGGCTGTTGTGTAATAGACTGACCATGGCATTTTCCACTTTTGCAATATCCTGAACACTAACAATTTATCCTTCAGAAAGACATCATATTGTAGTTATCAATCACTGACAAAATACTGTATTGAATTCTATATGATGTACTGTAGTAAAATCCCACTTAGCAGTTCTTATAGGTAGTTTAAAAAACAACTATTAGACATTTATTTTAAATACTATTTCCCCCTGAATATGCATATGCGTGTTTAGATTATTATATTGGACAATAAGATGCTAACATCCTGCGGATAACTGACTATTAATTTAGACTGTGTTCTCAATGATAGCTTAATTTTTATACCTTGAGACCAAGGCTGGGTGTTTAACCTCAATATTTTTTGGTGCCAAGCAAACTGTGTCCACATCTATTTTATCACAGCCATGTCTGTTTGTGTTTACAAGACATTTAACATTAGTCATGCTCCACAGAGCAGCATGGCACATGGACATGTGATGTCCCTACCAATGTCAAGGTGCTGCTGAATTTCCCCTACCAATATGGCAATATTTTTACTAATCTCACAAGATCTGATCTACATTCATTTTAATTCCACACACTTACTGGTAGCATCTATGCAGCGTTGCAAGTTTGAATGTTTCCTGCCAAAAGTAGGCTGGTGTGAGATGAACAGACTGAAAACTTTATATTAATAGATAAAACAGATGTTGACAAAGTTTTCATTTTGGGACATTATTTACAGTTGTAAAAAGATAATAAATAACGGCATATATTGTCACAATACTCAGTATAACACAACATCTTTAAAATTGCAATAACTGTGTATTGTGACTTAAGTATCGTGATAATATCGTATTGTGGGGCCTGTGGGGGATACCCAACCTGATGATCTGGCAACCTGCTGTACTACACACTGTCAGCTAGCTGCAGCACTGGTGATGAACGGGTGTCAGTTTGAAGTGGTTAGTATTAGTAGTAACATTTATAAGATTTGATTTTAGGGATGTCCCGATCCGATCCTCGGGTATCGGATCCGATCACGTTATTTTTACAAAATCAGAATCCATAATAAAAGATCGGAGGAATCAAAACAACAAAAATGGCCAGGTTTTTCATCTATGTTGTTCATTGTTGCCTCCGCTTTCCAATGTATAAAGATATATTATTACTATTACATACCATTTTGTTTGTTGAAGACAAGAAGAAGATATTGAATTTGTTTACATTTTGTGCTGCTGAACCACCGATAAGCTTTTTGGATACTATTTAAATAAAAAAACAAACCTTATAGGAAAACTTGGATGCATTCTTTTTTTTTCTTTCTTAATGCTTTGCAAAGTATCGGATCGGACTCGGTATCGGACTCGGTTTCAAAATGAAGGACTCAATATCGGATCGGATGCAAAAAAAAATGTGATCGGGACATCCATATTTGATTTAGTAACATGTAGGGTTATTATTTATTGAGATAATGCCATCCCTGTACACCACTTTATCACAAGTGGATCAGGAGTTGAGTTAGGCTATTGTTGTATGAGTCATTATATTATGGACAGTTTATGGTAAAATAGTCACAGTTTTTCCAGCTTATTGGTAGGGCTGGGAATCACCAGAGCATCCACAACACAATATTATCTTGATACTTAAGTCACGATACAATATTATTGCAATTTTAATGTTGCAATATGCTGAGCATTGGGATAAAATATATTGCGATATATTACCTTTTTCAACTGTAATTAATGTCCCCAAATCAAAAATTTGTCAGCATCTGTTTTATCTAATAAGATCTGTTCACCCCACTTCAGCCATTTTTTGCAGCAGCAAACTGTATCTAGTGGACTTAAGTAGCAACTGTTATATTATTCTAGTAGATTACCTAAATTTTAATTGGTACTTGTCATATTAATAATTTATATGATGAAAAAAAATCAATACTTAGCACTGTGTGATGGAACGATATTGCCACACAAAAATATTGCCATAGTATGCTGTATCAATTTTTTCCCCCACCCGTACTGATTGGTATGATCACTTTGTGAATGCCATTCATCATTTTATCAGGAAAATACTATGCACCCTGAGCAGCACAGAAGCACACAGAGAGATTCAGGTGACCTCTGATGTTGGTAAAATATCTGGCTGTAAGTTCATGAGCTGATTAATTGAACTAGTTTAAAGATAATGATAATGTTGGAGCATTGCTGTACCTCTGTCATGAAGCACCACTTTATTTGGTATTAAACCAACATTCAGGTATTGTATTAGCACACAGATTCATTGTTTAAGCTATAAAACGTCATAAAATATTGAAAAAATGCCTGTCACAATTTCCAAGAGCCACAAGTGATGTTTAAATGTCTAATCTATCCGACCAACAAACCAAAAGACATTCAATTCACAACCATATAAAACAGAGAAAAGCAGCAAAATCTGATTTAAAAAGGTAGATTCAGATGATGTTTAGCATCTTTGCTTGATAATTGGCTGACAGGAGTAATAAATTAACAAAGCTGAATAGTTTTCATCATTTCAGCTCAACAACGTCCAGTTAAGTATTACTGATCTTGTTTTTCTGTAGTAAGTACTGTTGTTACCTAGAATCAAACTAGCAATTCTGGCTAAGTAGGTAACCAGTGGATCCATCATGCCAACCCACCACATTCTGGAGCTGAAAAGCTGAATAACAGACTCCATTTTTACTTTGGTAACGACCACTCAATTTAAGTTGCATGACTTTATGAGTGCTCATAAAACTCAAACCAAGCCAAATGTTTCTTATCCCAGTTCACTCCTGTCCACTTAAAGACAAATTCTTCGAACAGGCAAAGACCACTGACATTCTGATTCATTTACGTTCTGTATGAACTGGGCCAAAAGAGATTTTAGATGTACACAAATCATATTTATTTGCGAGCCCTCAGAGGTCATAAAATTATTGGTTTATAGCCAAGCTAAAAGGCTTCACATAGGAGCAACACAACTTTGTAGTATTATAGTACTTACCCACTTCAGACAACTTCAATGTCACCTATGTACTGTGGTACTAATATGTTGACATGCAGCAGTCAATAAGAGACCCAAGATCTCTATACTCTGAATGTAAAATTATAAAATGTGCACTTTGTGGGGAATAAAATGATCATGGAATGGGGTTTTTTTGGTTGTATTTTTGGTTCTCTTAATAGAGCAGTCTGACTTAACAAACTGGCTATATGGGCAAGTCTAAAACAGTTTCCAAAGAATATGAAGAACAACAACAGAACAACTACATAATGAACAAACATATCACCAAGAAAAGAACAGGAATCTCAGAACATAAATCAGACATGGTGATATAACTCTCCCTTTTCTCCTCATTTTAAAAGAAAGCAATCTCCTGTTTCTCAACTCACGTGTGTTGGAGTAGGAAACGTGATCCCACCACTTACAGGAGGTAATCTTGACAGACTACTGTTTTAACGTGAGGCTTAGTGGATTTTCACATTAAATGCTGTCTCCATTTAATTTAATTTAAATGAGGGATGTCTCTATTCCTGCAACAACTTGTCTAACATTTACACTTTTCTTATACCACAATTTGTCTTGTACTGAAGTGACTCGTGATGGGTGTTTTAATTGTAGTGAACCACAGATATGTCTGTTCATTATGTAGTGGTTAGAAGTTGGTTTAGAACTGCCCACGTCTCATATTAATATACATTACCATGTGTTTGTGTATATAATCTGTATATAGCTTTGTGACTGTAAGTATCATTTGGGGTTTTTTTTTTTTTTTTTATGGTTGATAGACTTATGGGATTTAATGTTGGGGAAGGGCCATGTGAGGTTTTCAGTAAGGTTGGTTTGAAGATACCTTTAACGGCAGGTAGCCACATGATGCTGTTGGCAACAAGCTGATTTACACCCACTGTTGGTGAAAAGTTTAACACACTGAAGAAGGCATAGCTGACACAGATTTTGACACTTTAAACTGAATAAAATGAATATCCTAACCAATTTGGTTGTGCAAACTCTTTTTGTACTTTTTGGATTCAAACCTCAGTTTGGGTTTTTGAAAATCAACATCAGTTTAAGTGTACACTATATTTAGAGTATTTTTACAGCTTTGCCTTACTGTCAGATAGAAATTTTCCTACAGGAACTGAAGCTGTTATATTGCTCTCCTAAAAGCCAGACTCCAGTGAGAAAAACAAGCCTATCTTTATGCTGCTTTTGCATTTTTACACAGAACTGAACAATGATGGCATCATTCTGCTCCAGTGTGTGATTTTAGACAGCATGCCGGCATCATGGAAGCAAAAGAGGCATGACAGCCTCCCATTTAACACAACAGCACTGGCCTCTGGTGTGACATATAACATACGTGTCAGCAGTGTTTTATAAACAATAACAATGGCATTAACACAGCAATAACATCATTTAACATCCCTGTTATTTGGCAACTGATCCCATCCTCTGCTCATTGTTTTCCCAATTTGCAGACATTTTCGGCCGCTGTTCCTCTTTGAGTTAGCTGCTAACAGCCTCTAGCTGCTTTTTAAATGTTCTGCAGTGGATCACACACACACATAACATATAACACATCTCAAAACATCACACCTGTCCTACCCATGGTCCCATCCTGCTGGCTGTCCCATTTACACAGATGCCAATGCAGTGCAGTTACTACCTTGGCAACTCTATACCCCCAATCCGTGATCAGACCTTTTACACGGAACAGTGAGGCATCATAATGGCGCGTTATTCCCACTTTGGACAGGCAGGGTAAAAGGGGCTAGTGATTTAACATCTCTGAAGACAGGAGCTGCTGGTCTACCCCTGCCTTTGTGTGCCTTTGTTTGTGGTACTGTGTGACTTTAGTGGTTAAAAAGGTTAGTTCAGATTGACCAAAGTCACAAAATAAAATTAGCTAACTAAATGATCGTGGCAGCAGTAGACCAGCAACTCTGGTTCAGCAAGCTAAGATGACTGTTTTTGTCAACGGAGTGTGGTGGCTTTGACGAGAGCATAGATGGTGAGCTGAAGTTGATAGCAGCTTCTCTGTGGGACAGGGCTGCCGTGGCAAGGTAAAATGGTTAGAATGTTCTCAATAGAGCGTATGCTTTAAATGATATTGATGTTTTTAGGTGGGACTTTTTTTTAGGCAGCTAAAATATGTTTTGCTGCTGCCCCTGTCCACATTGCTTTGCTTCCATGTTGGTACTTCAGCCTGCTTCTCCAAACTAGGGGCATGCTGACAGACATCTACAGTATGTAATATACTGCCTATGGATAAATACCTTATAAAGCCCATTTCAAAAGATCCAAACTATCCTTTAAGTGTTTTAATAGATTGAAATTAATTCACAAAATGTTGTATGATGTTGTCTACATATGACTAAAACTCACGTGAACGTATTGATTTCATGACCAAAACCAAGACTATTTCGAAAAACAAATTTAGGACCTCATTTTGTATATTACCAAAAGAGCATTAGGGTTCAGGAGAGATGTCTTTTACCTTCTCATAGTGAGTCTCCATACACAGGAAAATGGTGTACGCTGTGAGGCAGGCCAGACAGCCTTCAATATATGACTGGCTTCCCAGCTTCTCCGCTTCAGCATACAAGTTATTCAGTGTCCGCACCGTCTCCTCAAACTGCTGTTTGTCAATCTGAAATACGTGGAAACATAAAGAAAGATCAAAAGGTTAAAATCGTTAGACAAGGCACAGAGCCAAGTGGAGATTTGGACGCGAGTGTGAGAGAGCTTTCTGCCTCTGTTGGGATATTCATGTGGAAACTCGTCTTAGTAGCACCACATCGTTTTCTCCCATTCTTTCCATCTCCAGATAAATGAGGGGCTGTATTTTCTTGGACTGGTCATACATCAAGGGATTGCTGGGCCATCTTCCCACACTGGAAACACCTCCTGAAATTATTAGGATACCTTGGCCAAATGCACTGTGAATGTTTTCACTTAACAACTGACAGGACAACTCGCTGAAAGCCGGACACCGCAGTGACAATCCAGGAAGGAATCTTAATGGTTTCTCCTTCTCCAGTGGTATAGAAACACCTTGAATAAGATAAAGACATATCTCAGCTAATCTGTAAACTGCAGACAGCTTCTGGGATACAAACTGCAACCGTGACTGGTTCATAATCAAAACAGCGTTTCTAAAAAATTCCTCAAATGAAGGCTTGCTGCAGGGAAGACTGATGGAGGGTGGAGAACTGCTGGACTCTGAGGCTGTTTTGACCGGGGTGTAGACATAAGTCCCATGCTGGTGTCCAGGATGGATCTGGTGATCTCTCTGTACTGAGGGAAATAGATGGAGCCTCCAGAGCAGACGAGGAGCCAGCCAGGGGCCTCCTGAGCCTCTGTAAACCCTCCAATGTTCTGCTCCCTTGTGCCCGAGGAATGCAACAACAAGCCCAACACATCAGTGGTCTTAGGCATGTTTGATTACCGCCATTGAGAGCCTTTGTTCTCCTTCTAATTTTCCAATTCAGAGGCTGCGATTCAAACCACATTTCTTCGCCTGAGCGTCTTTTCCATTACGTCTGACGCAGACGTACTAGCATTCCAAAAATGTCAGATGAGAGTCCAAGGCTGAACAGGGTTTACAAATTCAAGTGAGGAAGAGGATATTCTTTTAATTGTGGCTGTCACTGAATATAATGTGATCCGAGGAAATACATATTAGACATAGGTCAGTGAAAACTGTCACTTTACAATTAATGAAACTCTCTTGACTGATTTGGCTATCCAGCTGCCAAATATATAGAGAACACAGAATGCTTTCCCAGTTCTTTAGTGCAATTCTCCAAAAGCATTAAAACAGAAAAGAGCTACCAAAAATAATAGAGCCCACAGCCTACAATAATTATGTGCAAGAATGTGATGTTACAGTGTGCAAAACCTCTGCAAATCAAGACCTGAACTGCATGGCAAATTCAAACAAGGGGGTAAAAAATGCTGTCTGAAAGAAACATGAGGCTTTTTTCAACATTACTGCTTGGCATTATACCGCATATTTCATAAACTGTGATTACAGTAAAACATTAACACATATATGTGGGAATAACTTTTAATTGGGGACTGAAGCTTTTACCTCCCAGTGGGGAAGCATTCATTATTTGTCCAGTAGTTCAGTGTGTTTGTGTGTGAACTGAATCCCACCGGAAAACATGGGAGACCACCCAATCAAGAGGGAAGTGCCAATAAACTACCAGTGAGTGGTTTAAGTGTTGTGAAGCTGCTCTTTTCATGTGGTGCACGTATTTCACAACTGAAGCTTTCTGTCCTTCGAACTCTCAACTGTTTGGTTGGCACCGTCTTTAATGTGGCGCGGAGGCTGCTTAGTCTCAGCGACCTGCTCTTCCTCCTCAACACCATCACCGGTGCCTGCCCCTAACCCATTTCCGCTGCGGTTCACACGAGGACAAAGTCCAACAGGGTTCCTCTGCAGAAGTTGCTAATAGTATTTTTAAACTTCTTGCTTCATGTTCATACTGATTTCTGCTGTCTTTTTGGTTCCAGCTCCAAAACAGGGTCTGTACATGTATTCTGATATGGATAGTTTACTATGATAATTTCAGCAGTGTTTTGTTTAACATTAGAGGTCCAGTGTGTAGGATTTAGGGCGATATATTGGCAGAAATGAAATATAATATGAAGTATGTTTTGTGTATTATCACCTGAAAATAAGAATCATTGTGTTTTTGTTACCTTATCAGCCATTTACATCTACACAGGGAGCGGGTCCTCTTCTATGGCCATCGCCATGTTGCACCGGCATGTTCTACAATTGCCTAGAATGGACCAATCAAACACTGGCTCTAGATTGGGCCACTCGCTTTTTTGTGTTGGCCCCCATAGTTAGAGGACCCTCCATGACAAGCATCGTCAGAAAAAGTTTTTTTTTTAAATGTGAAACTGCTTTATTCAGTGTTTTTCCCAGTTTATATCACCTTATCTGTTTGTTTTGAACAGGAAGAGACCTCTGTTGATAATTTGGCGCCCTGTCTACACAATGTGCCAAAGAGTTTAGAAGAAACTCTGATTTATAACATGAAACTACTTTATTCAGTGTTTTTATCTGTTCATCACCTGGTCAGTTTGTGTCAGAGGGGGAGAGACTGTGCATAATTTGGCTCCTGGTAAAAACCTCCTAAATGATGATAACTGAGGGAATTCTCACCAGGAGAAGTTTCAGCTGGTTGAAACCTGCAATCCTCACCAATAGAAGCCACTATATCCCCCTAAATCTTACACAATGGACCTTTAAGTGTGATAATAATCTTCAATGAATTCTCTATTTTCTTTTGCAGACATGGTAATATTTTTGCTGAATGAAAATGGACAGTAACTTGGGTAAGAATATGTAGAGTCTGTACAAAAGCAAAGAACAGTAAACTGATCACACTGAGTGGCTCAAAGGCTTACGCTGCTGCTTCAAAGCAAAAAGCCCTGAGGTTCCAAAATGCTTCTTTTATTTTTTTAGTTGAGCAGGTAATAAAATCCTTAATGCTGATGGTCTTCCCATTGGCAGGGCTGTTAAAAGGCTTCAGTTGGACTGCCCCCGGCCAGGGATTCGCCTGAAGCTACATTACCGTGTACCCATGTGAGTACTCCATTGGCTGATATGTCTATGTGCGATTAGTTGTCTTTTATACTTTGAAACATTTTTTTTGTTTTATACCAACTATATATAAATGCACTTTATAATGTCTTTTAGGAACATGTTGGTCTAAAGTTTTTAATCTCGTTATAATTTGTACCTTCTTCATGTACCTTGGAAGCAGATGAAGTTATGCCAGAAACCCCCACCCTGCTTCTACATGGGTTTCTTCCCATAAGAGAGTAATGTGAAGCCAAGGTAGGCGACAGAACCGGGTGCAGATTAGACTTTGTTCAGCAACCTGCTGGGTAGCTGACACTAATGTTACCTTGTCAGTTGTCTGCAGACATCAGGATGATGTCAAGAAACACAAACATAGGAAGCAAATTAATTAGTGTGCACTACTTTTCTGCCCTATTTGTGCTGAAACTACTTATTAAAGTGGATGTCCATGTCACACTTAATTGAAGCATGTGAGACTGACAGCCCCTAGCTGTTCAGGATAACCTGTATTTTCTGAATATGCATAACAGTGAGTCTTGCAGGTGATGCAGGAAACTAAGAGAGAAAAACGTAAAATGTCTGTATCATGTTGTAATGTTCCTGGATTTTGTTTGTTGGACATTTCACCTAGTCCTTAAACCAGTCTTAAGACCAGTGTCAGCTCATCCACAAGACAAGGTAGTGTCTTTTAGGTGTCATGGAGACTTGAGGCCACCAATTCATCAATTTAATGCGTTACTGTGACTGAACACGTTACTCTGAAAACAGTGTCAGTGAAGAGGTGTATCCTACCCGTGTCTCCAGCTCAGAGGGGAACTTGGTTTGGAACTGGCACACAGTGCCGTTGGTATAATCTCTCTGAATGAAGACTTTGGCAGCGACGGCTGCCTGTTGCCTCATGTCCTGCAAGCTGTGAGTCTGTGAAAACAGGAGATTACAACTGATGCGTGATCCCACATTGATACAATACAACTCTGAGTTTTTCTATAAATCAGTGAGTACACTAAGCATGCTTTATTTGTAGTAGCTTTATTTATATATCATGTATAGACAAAATTTAAAAAAACCCAAAACAAAACAAAAAAACAGTTGAAAGTGCTGACGTTGGGCTTTTGCATAGTACCTCATTTATGTCTGTGCAGCACAAACAAACTAGAACAAATGTTTTCAAAATACTTTTAAAGTGTGAATTATTGGTATGGCATACATAGACTTTCAAAGAAAAAGGCACGAAAACAAGTTGGATAAAATCACTCTACATGTTGATAGATCATGTTACACTTTTGTCTCTTACAGTTTTCTACTGTATTTGCGTGTATAAATAGTGTAACAATATAAAATCTATATTATTTTGAGTGATTATCACTCATAAATTGTACATTGTTTTGCATGTATGTGTTATTCTTGTTGTAGCCTATTTTGGTTTCCTGTCAGCTTCATATTCTTTATCTTTATAGTTAACAAACTTATAAGTCAGACTTATTGTTGAGTATTTGCTGAAAAGGGATACCATGCAGTGTGGAGTAAGGACTATTTCAAAGATGCTAAACAAAGACAAAAATGTATGAATAGAAAGAACGAAAAAATAAATCAATAATGAGCCAGGGTTTCAAAGAGTTTAAATCATTTCTACAATTTATTGATATGGCCGGTAAACTGGTTTCTAGGTATTCAGTGGAATGAAAATGGATGGTTTTTAAGGCTGGGCGATAGAACGACTATGTACGATATATCGATATATTTTCAAGCGAGATATAAATCAAGACAATACCGTTTCTATCTATATAGGGTCAAGTTGTGCTATGTAACGCATACCAGTGTGCATGTTTCTGCACAGCTTCACCCTACTCACTCACTCACTGATTAGTCTACTGTATGAATATATGTTGCACATGCTACGCTAAATTAGTCTACTGTATGAATATATGTTGCACATGCTACGCTAAATCAGTCTGTGAGATGAATTAAATGGCCGCAGTAGCACACGTGAAATCCAGCTCTGCACAATGGCCGCAGTAGCACACGTGAAATCCAGCTCTGCACTGGTAGTTTGTGTGCTGTTCTTCTTAGTAGTTGTAGTCTATCGAGTCACATTGAGACAGTGCTTGGATGCAGGTGACAGATGAGTTAAAAAAAAGAAGTGACAACACAGACGTTTCACCATCAAAGGAAGAACCAGCAAATATTGGCAGGGCAACCTACCTACTATTTCTTTTTTAACAAATTAAGTTTATGAAAAAATAATGACATCTGCAAGTTACTTATTTTATCTGAACATCAGCTTAAAAACAAAACAGGCCTGAGACATATTGACACTGCGATCATCTGCTGCTGGTTTATTGAGGGTTCCCAGCAACAGCCCAAAGAAGATCTGGGATGCAGCCTTTGTCAATTACACACCAAAGCTACGGAACACACTACCTATAGATATCAGGGAAGCTAGCTCGCTAAATATTTTTTAAAAGACAGCTAAAAGCATATCTATGTACTCAAGCCTTTAACTAGCTCTGACTTTCCTGATACAGGCCTGAAACTCTTGCTTTTTACACTTCACACTTGATCTTATGATTTATGGTTATACAATTCTATAGTTTTATGATGTCATGATTTTATAACTTCATGATTTATTTCAACTTATGATTTTTTTTTAGGATTTTAAAGATTTATGGTTTTGTTATGATTAGTGAGTGGTGGATTTGATGGGGAAAGACTGTGGTGAGTTCTATTTGACTCACAGTGCTAAAACTGGGTGGTGTATTCTGATGCAGCTGTGGGCTGTACCCAGCACAGGCAATACCCACAGTGAGGTTAACTTTTGGGAAGACGTTCTGGGGTAATCTGAAAGTCGCTTATTTTGGTTAATTGATGTCTGTTGGTGACTGTGCCCGTTGGGTTATTATAGGCTCTGCACAGGAAGAAATACTACATGAGATTTTGATTAATAGGATCTCAGATCACCACCACTTTTAAATGAAAATTGTAGAATAATTTGATCTATATATTTAACTGTTTTTAAATGTCCTTTTATATTAAATTGCCTTGTTTGTCTGTTTTACATTCATTATTATTATTATTATTATTTTCATGTTAAGCACTCAGTGTTTATAATGGCCTTATGGCAAAGTGCTTTGTGCTGCATTTCTTGTATGAAAGGTGATATCTTAATAAAGTTTATCATTATTATGATTATTATTATAATTATTATCATGCAACAGCAGGAAAGGAACAGATGTAAATAATAAAATTAATGACTGAATTAATTCCTTTAAACTGCTTCAGTTCCAAGGCCCTGGTATTGTGCATGTTGGCTCACTGTCATGATGACATATTTGGATAGTTGAACAGAGCCATTATGTTATTGTACATATGTCTTGTTGCTTTTCCCATGATGACAACTCATTATGGCCTCTTTGCCATTTAAGATTTTGAA
The DNA here is from genome assembly GCF_006386435.1 of Epinephelus moara. Classification (NCBI taxonomy): domain Eukaryota; kingdom Metazoa; phylum Chordata; class Actinopteri; order Perciformes; family Serranidae; genus Epinephelus; species Epinephelus moara. Next base: position 8,556,813 of record NC_065513.1, read on the forward strand.
CTCAGATGATGTTTCACATTTTACATAAATGTATATGATTATATGAGTGTATTCATTCTGTGGCACCTATTAATTGATTTATCGACTACACCACAATCTAAACGTGCCTGTCCGTCAGTATTATTTAGTCTCCACCACAGGAGTTGCATATAATCACAGTCTTGTTTTGCCCTTTCGACCTGCGGTGAGCTGGTGTTTCCTATCAGAAGATTATCACAGTACACAACTACTATCACCAGCTATCCTCAACACACTGTCACAAGTTTCGGTGATGTAAACAACCCCTTATTCTTCTCTTCCTTTAAGCCATTATGATGTGTTCCAGTTGTGTAGCCACATACGTAATTAGAACACTGCCAATAATTTTATCAAACCCAATCATTTATCACTCACACCCTGGTATAACTACGCAGCTTCATTCCTCTTTGAAATGAAGGACACGTTGCCAACAATGTCGCATATATGAGTTTTATAAATATCCTAGCTTGTTAGCAATGACACAACTACTTCTAGTAAACATTACCCGACAGTTACCGACTGACTATTGAGCTACCGGGCTAACGCAGGTCAACTTTCCTTCTGCTTATATATCAGACATACGCCCAGAAAACAAGAATAAAATGTCACATTATGATTAAAATGTTTAAACAAGACTACGTACGAAAACTAAGGTTCAAAATCATCGTTAGCTTACCTCTGCCATGTTGAACAAGCTTTCTGTTTATCTTCCGCTAGCAGCTTTTAGCATGTACTACGCAATATCCTGTCCGGGGGGAATATTTGCGCAATTACAAGGGTTCCGCTTGTAGACGTCTGCTCAAGCAGGAGAGCCCTAAGAACAACCGAGTACTGGAGCTTGTCAGATTCTGGTAGCCTGAGATACAGTGCAACCAGTGGTGAAAAGTAACGTTAGCTAAACACATTCACTCAAGTACTAAGGTAAATAACTCAAACATTTTAATGCATGATATAATACAGTCTTTTATAAAATGATACTGACAATGGGGAAGAGGGCACTTTTACACTTTACTTAGAGAGTTCTCCTGTTACTTATGTACTTTAACATGATTACAATTTTGAATGTAAAGAGTGGCATTGCTACTTCTTATTAAGTAAAGCATTTAGGTAGCTTACTGTCTTTGCGAAAGATTACTGTTGTGTGGTAATATGCAGAGTTCACTTTATCAGTCTATATTTGCAACTCAATGCCATGTATCAATTGAGTGTAACAATATAATGCTGTGACTTTGATAACTAAATGAAAACAATGGGTTTTCCACTTGACTTAAAGGAACAGTGTGTAGGATTTAGTGGCATCTACCAGTGAAGATTGCAGATTGCAACCACTGAAACCTCTGCCATGTGCCGAGCATGAGCACCTGGTTAGGATTCCCTCAGTGTTCATTGTTCAGGAGGATTTTACTGGAAGCAGAATTATCCCCAGAGGTCCCTTCTTCTCCAGAACTAACAGACCATTTTATTAAAACCAGTAAAAACACCGAATTAAGTTACAAATCGGTGTTTCACTGACCATGTTTGGTTAATCGCCGACAGGCTGCTAGCATAGCACTGCTAATGTGTGCTCACCTTTTTTCTCTGATAACTTATGATCCAGACAATCAGGAGGTTTTTACCAAGAGCCTAATTATCCACAGAGGTCTCTTCCTCTTCAAAACAAATGGACCTGGTAATTTACACTGCTGAAAACACTGAATAAAGCAGTTTCAAGTTACAAATTAGTGTTTTTCCAATGCTGTTCGGCTCACCATGGAGGAGTTGCCAGCTACAATGGCTGACATGAAGACGTTAAAACCTAGAGCCAATGTTTGGTTTGTCTGTTCTGAGCTATTTGTAGAAACATGGCGGTGCAACACAGCGGACTTATGGACAAGGACCTGCTCCCTATGTAGATGAAACAGCTCATTCTCAGATAACAAAAACACAACAATTCTTATTTGGTTATACACTAAAGAAAACATACTCATTATATTATATTCCATTTCTGCCAATATATCCCTTTGAGCAATCAATCAATCAATCAATTTTATTTATAAAGTCCAATATCACAAATCACAATTTGCCTCACAGGGCTTTACAGCATACGACATCCCTCTGTCCTTAGGACCCTCACAGCGGAAGCAGCAGGCACTGAAATGAATTAACACTGATGGTGGATTGGAGGACATGAAGAACACAAATAAACAGCTAAAAAACAGAGCACACTACAGCAGCCTAGAAATTGGCCAAATTATTTGAAGTAAAACATGCACACTGGTATTATCCTTTTAATAACACATGACCTTATGTGACTCAGACGGATGGATAATGGTTGAAATTTAAGTCTGGGGACAACACTGAACTAAGTCTGGGTTTCTGTTTCCACAACAGCATTAAGCCTAATACCCAAAGGAGGCAGATGTCTCTGGCCTTGAACCATCACAAACCCCAAAAGCCGGTGTTGTGCAAGCAGATACATTTGCAAATTTGAATAAAAATTCATCTTTAAAAGGGTTCCAGGCCGAGAAACAAGAAGGTTGAGAAAATACAGAGCACACAAAAAATTTATTAATTCAACATTTGGAAAACATATTTTGCAACCATTAGTTAGGTTTGTTGTTTGCGATTTAGCCAGCCAATAAAGCCCTCTTAAAACACAATGAGGTTTGACAGATAGCAGCAAAAAAAAGTACGCTCACTATATGCCTCTTAGGATCAGTATGACAGCTTTGCCAAAGTCAAGACAGATTTTCACAGCCTGTCAGGAGCTGCTGTTCAGTTTGGAGATCTGAGTGACTTGCCTGTGAGGAATGCATTTTTCACAGCCATCAAATGCATCACGTGGCCTGATCTTGGCTTTCAGGGGGTCATTAGTGAATCTGTATAAACGTAAAATCCAACTATTGCTCCTGCACTGGGCTCGTTTGTCTCCTTGCAAAGGAGTGGGCCTTTAAAGCCCTTCTCCTCTGTGATGGCTGGTGTGGGAGAGACCACTAATGAGCACCATTTGGGCCGTTCATTTACAACACATGCTGGTTAACGGCCCACGACAATAGTTTTACTACTGCTCAGGCCGCTGGTGCTGAAGTGGCTCTCTAATGGAAACACTAAACATCCTCCCTAGATGGCCACTACTGCCCCAGTCTACTATTATTAGAGAGAACCTGCAGCTGGATCATTCAGCTCAGTAAATGTCACTCTTAAAGAGACAGCACTGTGTTCTCTCTCTCTCTCTCTCGCTTTCTCTCGATGTGTGTATATATATATATATATATATATGTATATAGATAGATAGATAGATAGATAGATAGATATTCCCTCTAAGATTTACATTTACGGAGCTGAATTACTGAGAACAGGTATTCCATGCCATGCCGGACACTGCAAACAAAAGGGAGAGGAGACGTTGTAAACCTCGGGTCTCATGCCACATTCGTTTGGCAATCCAGGCCGGTCATTCCTTGTCGGATTTATATGACCGTATGACACGTCTGATCTGAAAGCGTTTCATTGCAACAGTCCGGAAAACATGGCGGCGCGCCGTAAGTTTGTTTTTGTGTACATGGTTGCTGAGCAATGGAGACTTTGCTGGTTCAAACGACTTTAGGCTACAATGGGCTTGCACAGACTTTTTTTTCCAACACAAATCAACAGTGGAAATAGAAATGCCATTGCAAAGTACTTGTATGATTTTTACAACACGCACGTTTAATTAAACAGCATATACGAGGACAAATTGAGGACAAATAACTTTGTTTACCATTCACAATGTGCGCAGCCATCTTCGTCGTGACGTCAATTCTACCGACTCGGTCTACCTGGACCTTGCCCGAGTTTGATGACGAGACCTCCGGGTAGAACGGGTGTTCTTTTGTACCTTTCGGGACCGGAAACTGTATCAATCCCGGTTCCAGCTACCAATAGAATACAGCATCAGCCCAAACCTAGGGGGGTCTGGGGCCATTCTATCCAGTGAGGGTTTTTTTTAGGCAGCTATATGCACTATTTTTCGAGCCATTTGAGATAACAATGCCTAAAAGTCTGTATGCTGTATCTACCCCATAGCCTGATGTGCACCTCCTCAGAAATGTAACTACACATCGTGGCTATAGAATTCCTGGATATTTTTGTATGGTGAAATCCACTTCCCTCAGTGGAAATCAAGCTTTTATTTACTTTTATTTTACAGATAAGAAACTTAAATTGGGAAGACAATAAAGCTCCCACTAAATGACATTTTATGTCTTGTGTGTGATTTATCACACACAAGACAATATGTCCGCAGTCGCTAGGCTAAAATGCCATAGACTTGTGCTAATAACATTAGCATGTTGTATTTGTGGGGAAAATGTGTCCAGATAAAGACAAGTGCTTTGTCTGTGAATCCTGTGAGTTATAGTGAAGCCAATTTGTATACTTGTGTTTGAAATCGTCACTATTAAGCCATGTTTAATGTGTGTTTAATGTATGTTTTGAATCAGCTCAAATGCCCACACAGTTGTAGGCCACGTGTGTAGGCTACGGCATACGCTCTGCGTAGAGCTGATGCACAAGTATAAATCTGCCTTTAAATGGTTTCTGCCCAAGTGTCAAAATATGATGAGTAGTTATGAGATTGCTTTGTCCAGTAAAACTTTTGTGTAATGGCTGCTGCAGTAACTGCTGGAGGTGACATGCCTTTTTTATGGTACAGAGATAGTTGGTGTCGAGGGAGGCACAGCTGTCTTTCAGTTCATGATACAAACCTACAATCTTGACTGCATCCTCAATTTCATTTTATTCATTTATGGACCAATTTTTCTGTGTCTTTTTGAGACAGGATAGGCCTGATTTTTGCAAATATACACAAATGAAAGAATGCAGTCCTTGGAGTTTGTTTTATATGAGAGTTAGAAGACAATATTTCTGTGAGGTTCCTTACGGTTGTGCCAGAAGTCAAAGCAATGGACTGACACACGCACTGGCACGCATCAGTATCCAAAATAACGATTGACAAATGTAATCATAAATAAATGTAACAAATTTCTATTATTATGTTACCAGCTCTAGTATTACACGTGCTGCAGTCCTGCAAGTGGTTTGTACCTGCTGTAGGTACAATCAATATTAAACATTGTCTCTTTATCACTTTCAACTGTATAAAAATGGGGAGAAACAGTTATGGCGGGGGGACCCCCAGACACCCCAACAGATTTGGTGTCCCCCTCACTGTTGACTCTGGTCCTTGACTGAAAGCTACTGTAGGTGTTTGGAGTACTTCAGCATGTCTTCAACATGAGCCTGAGTCTCCACAGGGTCCCCTTGCTGTGGAAGACATCCTGCCTCGTTCCTGTGCCAAAGACGTCGCGTCCCAGTGGCTCCAAGGACTACAGACCCGTGGCATTGACCTCCCACATCATGAAGACCCTAGAGAGACTCGTCTTGGAGCTGCGTTCAACACCATACGTCCAGCTCTACTGGGTGACAAGCTGACAGCAATGCAGGTGGATGCCCCCCTGGTGTCCTGGATTGTAGACTACTTGACTGGCAGACCACAGTACGTGCGCTTGCAACGCTGTGTGTCAGACAGAGTGGTCAGCAATACCGGGGCCCCGCAGGGGACTGTCCTCTCTCCTTTCCTCTTCACCCTTTACACCACGGACTTCAGCTATTGCACTGAGACCTGC
>NC_065513.1:8563165-8677834 GCF_006386435.1 Epinephelus moara
TCCTCTCTTGCAAGGAGCACCTGTAACATAAATAATTTCCCCTCGGGGATCAATAAAGTATTTCTGATTCTGATTCTGATTCTGATTCTGATTTTCCACTGGGCAATGCAAGGAAACATGCACTCTCATACAAAGTGGAATGAAATTGGCTGCCACAAACACCATGTGCCAACATTAAGGATCGAGGTTAACCTCAGCCTGTGAAGGAAAATCCGCTCAATTACATTTTTATGTTTTTCTGGTAATTTTTAGTTTTGATGACTTTGCCAAAAGTGCCTGTGTTTAACCATAATTGCTCACGTCTTGACTCAAGCCTTGAGCATTCATTGCCAAAGGTAGAGACAAATTAAACAGAACAACTCACTCCAAAGAGCAGATGAAGCACCAAAGTAAAAAAAAAGGGAATTTTTGCAACGCCATTTTCATGCGGAGCACCCCATGTCCAAACTCCAGACTGTGTTAAAGGTCAAATCACTTCTTGACACAGTTTATCTATCACTGGTGGAATGTAAATTAGTATGTATTTCAGAACTATACTTAAGTACAATTCTGAGGTACTTGTGCTTAAGGACTTTATACTTTCACTCCATTTCATTTTAAATATAAAATATGACACAGCTCTAAAGTTTGAACTAACAAAATCTTTATAAATTCAAGTAGCTTCCTGAAGACCAGCTACAAAATTAAAATGCTAAATGCTAATCCATCAATAATAATGACGATAATGAGTAATGAATAACATGCCAGGATTCATTTTAAGTAAATCATGCTGATAGTACTGCTGTACTTTTACATACAAAGACAAACATTTAAAAATATTCTACTCTTTGGACTATTCATTTGTGTCTGATATGGTTTTTGCACAAAAGGTTCAACTTCTTCAGCTACATGCACTCCTCCTCCATCACTGAAAAATCCAGTATCTGTGAATATACAAATATGATTCATTTTACAAACAAACATGATCTTCATCTTCCACTTCATTGAAAAGTGTTTTCTCAGTATTTCATACTTATATAAACTGTTTTCACCACAATGGTTTACAAACTGGTTTTGAAATAGGAAACACTGCTTCTTCAGCAGATGAATGTGAAAATGGCCTTCTTGTGTAAAAACTCATCCAGGACACATTTTTGTGTGGAGGGGGCTTTTAGCTATTATACTGAATTGAACAATTTTGAATGCAGGACTTTTTCTTGTAATGGAGTCGTTTTACGTTGTGGTATTGGTATCGTATCAGCAATTGTATCAGTGTGGCCATACCCCCGCCTTGCTTGAGGAGGGGTCCCGAGTCCCATTTCTCATTTTGAAACAATCCACACCACTGTGAGGCCTTTCATGCTCTGGCTGGAGATTCGTACATACAGGAGTTCATATCCAGACACAAGCTGGTTCCTTTTAAACTGAGATTTATAGCCAATTGACTAACAGCTAAGGATCTACAAGAGGAATGCATTCACGTCCTTGATAGAAAGTTATAGCTGTTTCTTGTGCTGCTATTTGAAATCCTTATATCCCTTAATGTACTCTCTGGCCCCAAAGCTCCAAACTGCCTCCCTGTGAACATGCACTGACAGCCAAGGAGAAATAGCAGCAGCTCAATAGTGCTGAGCTGTTTCTGACAGCAGCCAGCGTGCCCATTTATCCAAGGTATTTTACTACACGTTAAAAAGAGGTACCAAGAAATCTGTGCCTTTTAGTGACCTCTATTGGCAGCCTGCAGGAACCGCGGCACTTTGGATAGACCTGGCAGATGTTGGCATGTTACTGAGCCACATTTTCAGGGTGAGATATTAGAACTGAGATTATTATTTTAATTTCTTTGCTTTGAGAACAAGATTTATTAACCACGAATTACTGCATCACTCAGAAAGGAAAAAAAGAAAGAAAAAATGCGTAACAGATAAAAATAAAAATGTTAAAACACAGAGGAAACTAAATACATATGGTAATCAATAAATAATGGAATGCTGAAACCAACACAGATTTAACCAAATAAATCTGGCTATTAATAAATAGAAGAACAAATGCCTGAATCAACACAGAATAAATAATATAATGCATACATAAAGACATGTTGGTAACTTATTGTTTACATTTATGTACATTTACATTTATTTATCTCTGTAGTTTGACATTTTGTCTTTGAATTTATTTATGTATTTCTCTCATTTAGATTGAAGTTTGTAGAATCTATCTTTTATAGACACATTAATAAATAAATAAATAAATTGTTTTATGCATTTAATTCTTATTAATGTCCACGTTTATGTAGGCAGTTATCATTGTATGTATTAGTGACATGTTTGTTAGTTTATTCCTGCAATGAATAAATAAATACATAAATGCAAAGATAATTTGTATTATGCAATTAATTATTATTTATTTCTGTGTTTACTTTTTCATTTTAGAAATGAATGGAAGTTTTTATTTATTTACTCCTGCAGATAAATAAATGAAGAAATAATCTGTGTTTTACAGTTAATAATTTTTCTTGTCCTGTTTACCTCAGCATTTATCATTTATATATACTGATAGCATTTATATTCATTTATTCCTGTATTTATTTATTTATAGATGTTTAAATCATTATTCGTCCTCTGTAATCAGCCTCTCCTGCTAAGCAGCTGAAAATGTCAGTATGTGGAGGAGTGTGTTGAAATTCCAGCGAGTGTGGACTTTTTGTTCCAAATCCGGCTGCTAAATGAAAGCCAGAAATCTCAGCACCTGCCCACATAATTATTCAGTCAGTGGCATTTATAAACAACCGCACTAACCACCATAGACAACAGGCAAATTAACTCCGGGTTAATGATTTAATCTTATAATTTAGGCTTTTAACATTAAGTAAAAAGAGCCGGGATATTCCTCAAAGCTGCGTATTAATTAAAGAATTGAGAAATTTGCTTTGTTTTATGCATGAATGCCTCAGTCACACACGGTTTATGTGTACCCCTCAGGAGTCCCGCATGCCACCCCAAATTACCAGTCTAATGACATGACGTTATTACCTCACCTCCATGTGACTCACTGGCATCACTTGTGGTCGACAGCACGCATTCAACAGACCGTGGAAATTTAAACAATCACTTTCCTCAAGATGCCTGGGAAGGATTTAAAGGGAAACATATACATGCCTCTAAATGTTTATTAGCTGTTTAATATCCTGTTTAGGGTGTATTTTATCAGTTTGGTGTTGTTAAGTCCCTTGGTTAAGTCACTGTTTCCTGTAGGTACCAAAGTTCCCCTCCTTCTTGGCCACTCTGTTTCACTGAGCCCTGAAGAAATACAAATGATCTAAGACAGAATCCACATGGCATATTGTGTGCTGAAACACACAACCTTTGCACTTCAAATTAATAATATACAGTTTGTTTCTGTTGTCAGAAAATGCAGATCTTAATTTGTGGTGCAAAAAGCAATACAGAATGGCAAAAGCAGGATGTGGGTTGCCCTCATGTTGGGCATGTTTTGACTGGGATCCGGGAGTCAGATTACCTCATATTTCATTCAGCAGTCTGAGAGGCATTAATCATCCCGTTAAATCGAGACAGTTTTATAGTGTTGTGTGTGAGAGTGCTTATAACCCACATAACTCTGCTGCTCACTTAAGACCTATGTACCCAAATGTCCAACTTAACAAGCAGGAATCTTTGCAGCTGGGCATTCCTTCACAGTTCCAATGACCAAAACCTTCCTTCACAAAAGCTGCGGCCAAAATGTTCTCACTAAAAAAGACATTTCAAGTCTGTTTTTTGCCCGTTTGACTATTGTTGTGTATAAGAACAAATAGTGAAGTGGTTAAAACTATAGAACAAGGATCTGAAACTGTTAGCTATGGATTTCACAATCTGCTAAATGAAGAACCATACTGTGCAAACTGTCAGAATAAAACCCTGTTTCCAATGCACTGATTTAAAGTTGGCAGTGTTCATAAATCAATTCAAGGTTGTGATCATGCAGTTTTCAGGAAAAATACTTATTACTTGGATTTTTTTTACTCTCACAAACGTGCACATTGCTCAGGCAGTGTCTTCCTTATGTTTTTAAAGATTAAAAAAAAAGTTTAATCTTTTTTTTTTTTTAACCTGTCTTTATTTCTAGGAGTAAAATAAAGCTTTTCTGGTATTGTGCATGAACAATTTTTTTGGTTTGAATAGAGCTGTTATTTCAAGGATATTCCAGTTTCCCCAATACTTAGTGCTAAATGACAGCTATTTCCAGGATACCTCCTATGAAAATGATTAGGAAATTACAGAACCACAAAATTAAACTTTATCAGAAAAATCACTGAATGATTACTTGGGTTCAAATGGAGGTTTTTCTTTCAAGAAAATTCCTATTTTCCTTGTAATTAGTGTTAAAATTATTTTGATAAATTTTGATTAGATCTGAGGAATGATTTTGGATACCTTCACAGTTTTTCATAAGCCAAAAAACAATAACAAACAAAAAAGAACAAACCAAAGCAATATCGAAATTTCATGTCATGCATGCTATTAGTGGAAATAGCTAAACAACTTATATTTACAATCATGTCAGTGTTTTAGATGAGCATGAAATCGCTTTCTTTACCTGAATTCCTCAATTATTGGGCTAATGCCTTCCCCTAAGTCAGTGTTAATTTTGTTGACGAAAACTATGAAGAAAATTTCCTTTCATGACAAAAATGAGACAATGACAAACTAAAAGTAGATCTTGATTATAAAAACTAAGACAAAATCATTTCCGTTGATGAGAGGAGATGAAAATGTTAGAAGTGGACAATCGAACACTGAAAGCTGAGAACAGCCGTGCTTCTAATTATCTTCAAATTCCGCATAAGTGACAGACTGGCAAACTTCAGTAAATACTCTTTGTGAGGATGTTGCACTAGTCAACAAAAACACTCACACCAGAGCAGTGTCAGCCGTTGGTGTGAGTTGTGAGCTGTAATTCAGCAGTCAATAGTCAGCCATGTGTCTGACTGTGGATGGTGGAGCTATTGAATGGATTTGTGGAGTTTGTTTATTGCAGTGGTGGCTGTTAGCAGCTAGCTCCGCTCGTTAGCCGCTGAACGGCAGCAGAGCAAGCAGCCACCAGCTGCTGGACCTCACAGTTGATCTCAAATCTGGACTGTCTCAGGAAGGATTATGAGTTGATGCTGTTTGACAGGCAGGTAGAGGGCTCAGTTATATGTGAGTGTAGTTGAGCTGTAAGTTAACAGTCAGAATTCAACACAATTTTCTGTTATAGCTGCAAGTTTAATTTAATTTTAGAGTCTGCGAGTGGACATGAGTTTAAACCTTCAGACAAACATGTTGCAGAAGTTATTTTTCTGCTTCTCAACAGTGAGATGAGGTCGTGAGTCAGAGTTTACAATGAACCTGGATACAAATCCTGGTTGTCTCAGATAAGTTATTTGTGGTGTCAAAGTTTTTGAGAGCATAAATAGAAAGATGTTGAGCTTCTCAAATGATGATCAGTTAGTGTGTGCTCATAAATGACTAAGTCTATAGCTAAAATGTCATGACTTTTCGTCGACTAAAATTATGAAGGCTAAAAATGAATGTGACTAAAACTAATAAACATTTTCATCTCAAGGTTAAGACAAAATCTAAAATAGCTGTCAAAATTAACACTGCCATGAGGAAGGCCGATAGATATGGCTGAAGCTCCAAAAAAGCAAGTAAGTGGACCTTAAGTAAAGATTTTCTTTTTATTGATTGATTATCTAAATGTGTGCCGTCCGTTACATGTTTCAGCAGCCTAAAATGCTTGTACTTTCCACCTGCAGACTTAAACTGTAGAGTTTTTATTTGGTTAATTTTCTACTGCTTTAGAAATAAACTATGCAGCTATATTGCTTAACGGACCTTTAATAATTCAACTAAACTGAAAAAGAGAATTTTTGCTCTGATCACATGCTTACATTAACTATTGCATTTGAAGTTACACAAATGTACTGCAGGACAGAACTCATCTTTCTGCGGAAGTATTACTGCAATTAGCTGAAAAGAGAAGGCAGAAATGAGAAGCTTGGCAGTGTATCTCAAGGAAGAGACCATGTGGTCCTGATTGGTTAGATACACACAGATGTTGTACATAAATGCTGTCGCCTATGGCAACATGCTTACCCTCCCATTAAACAAAGCAGACTTTGTGCTAAAACTAATTCCACTATGAAAAACATATCCTTAATCAAAAGCTGTGTTTTCCCATTAAATGTTTGATCCGCAACACAAATGTCTTGTTTGTACTGTCTCTTTCACTTTCATTTAGAATGCACAGCCATTCCCTGCAGCAGGTAAGACGATGGCACATTTTGCAGACTGTCACTAACAGAAGTGTGGGAGTTCCTTTGTGTGTTTAGTAAACTGGAGGCAAAGCAAGAGCCTTAATTAGGCAGTCATAAAAATAGTGTTTTGGCAATACGAACCTCCATATCTTTTATTGTATCAGTCTAGCATTACTATTCTCTCTCTGTTTTTTAGCAGGCCTTCTACTTCTATATACCTGACATCAGTGTGCAGTGGCATGCAAAAGTTTGGGCACCCCTGGTCAAAATTTCATTTACTGTAAATAGCTAAAAAAGTAGAAGATGGCCCTATAAAGATGAAACATTTCTTCAATAGTTTGAGCAGTATTACTTTTTTTATTTCAGTCTTTTATGAAAAAAAAATAAAAAATAAAAAAAAGGAAAAGGACCTGAAGCAAACGTTTGGGCACCCCGCATGGTCAGTGCTTACTAGTGCCCTTTGGCAAATATCACAGCTTCTGAATGCTTTTTGTAACCAGCTAAGAGTCAGAGTTTTGTCCATTCTTCCTGCAAAGGCTTCTGGCTCTGTGAGATTCTTGGGCCGTCTTGCATGCACTGCTCCTTTGAGGTCCATCCACAGATTTTTAATGATGTTTAGGTCAGGGGACTGTGAGGGCCATGGCAAAACATTCAGCCTCCTCCTCTTGAGATAGTCCATTGTAGATTTCGAGGTGTGTTGTAAATGGCATCCTCTCTTCATCTTCAGCTTTTTTACAGATGCTGTGATGTTTGCTTCCAGAAGTTGCTGGAATTTAACTGAATCCATTCTTCCCTCTACCTGTGAAATGTTCCCTGTGCCACTGGCTGCAATACAAGCACAAAGCATGATCGATCCACGTCCGTGTTTAACAGTTAGACAGGTGTTCTTTCATGAAAAAATGTTGAAAAGTGTGTTCCATCTTTAACTCCATAACTTTTGGAGATCAGTTTATCTTCTACCTAATTAACCGTTCACAGTAGATGAAATTTTGACCAGGGGTGCCCAAACTTTTGCATGCCCCTGTATGTACTGAATGTGTGATGGATGTAATGTTCTTTGTACAAAGACACCTCTCGTTTGTAGAAAAATGTGGGCAACTTAGATGTCACATTTATCCAGAAAAACTAGATAAGATTGAAAAGGCTTTGCCTCAGTCTTGCACATAAACTAAAGCTTGTTTGCTTTCTATGTGCAAACAAAGACCATCTGACTAGTTATTTGCTTCCATACATCCACAGAATGTAGGCTCCATGCATGTTGTTCACCAGCTGGCTGTCACTGTAGTCTTTGAGGGATTTTGGGGGACAGAAAGTGTTTGATCAATCAGTCTTTGTCTGTGCTAGTTCTTTATGGTTAGGCTGCTGTAATAGAGCCTTTACTGATCATGGAGACTTTTGACAGTGCTGAGAGGGACACGACTAAATTTTTGAGTATGGTCCGTGAGAAGACCCGTACAGCATCTCTGATGGGTGTGTATGCACTGTCTGCAACAATTACTATGCATGCGCTTGTTCGTGCGGGAGTTGACATATCTTTGACACTGCAGTGTGGACAAATCTACAGTAATGCCAATGTAGGAAAAGAAGGCAGGCAACTTTTATGATCAAGCTTTTAAAGTGACTGTATGTTGCCATTGTACAGCATGTGTATCGTTCTCTACTTGCCTCCTTATTCTTCTTGTCTTTATAAATGTGTTAGTTTTCTGATTATCTGTGTGTTTTTGAAGATCTGCGCGCCGGCTGCAATTGCATAATGCAGAAGTTTACAGGAGCTGGCGCAAGAATCATGCAATGGCCCTAAAGCCTTGTTTACACCTGTGTGAGACACCATGGAAAGGGACTCTGCCAGCACATTCTCACTCCAACTTTGTCATGACGTGCAAGGTACCCTGGGTGTGTTAATGTTCTGTTACGCCGTGTCAACTTCAGCCTGTTACATGCATTGTCTGTTTTCAAAATGCACTTCTGTTTTCACAGGAAATGTACAGTTTGCATAGGTCTCTTTGAAAATAAACGCACTATGTCGGTACAACACTGCAAATTGACGTTTTTGTCCTTCAACAACAAACGTGGTTACATTTAGCCAACACACACACACGTGGTTGGGTTTAGGCAACAAAAGCAAGTGATTGGGTTTAGGAAAAAAGAACAGGGTTTGACTTTACAATCTTACCAAAAGCGAACACAGCCCTCCCAGGTGAAAGTCGGTGGTTGTTGGATGATGCCGCATGAGCGATATAAGATCAGAGCACCTACTGGCTTTAAACATCAGTAAATAGTCAGCACCAGGATGTTTCACCAGCCTGCAAAACGCTTACACCGGAACAGCATCAGTCGTCAGCGGGTGAGTTGTAATTAAGCAGTGAACAAACAGCTGTCTGTGGATGTGGATGAATTGTGGAGTTTGTTAGTCGCAGCGATGGCTGTTAGCAGTTAGCTTTGCTTGTTAGGCAGTGAACGGCAGCGGAGCAAGCAGCCAACGTGCGCCAGTCTTCACAACTGTCGATCCCTGCCAGACTTCACTCTGTTCTGGCCTATCTGAAGAAGGTTTATGGTCTGATTGCTGTTTGACAAGCAGGTAGGAGGCTCAGTTATCTGTGAGCATAGCTGAGCTGTAAGTTAACAGTCAGAACTCAACGCAGTTTTCTCATACAGCTGAAAGTTTAATTTAATCTCAGACTCTGTGAGAGGACATGAGTTTAAACCTTCAGACAAACATGTTTCAGATTCAAAAAGAATTCAGGCTAACATAAAACCTGTTTTTCTGCATCTTGACAGTGAGATCAATATGTTGATTTTACAATAAACCTGAAGACAAATCCTATTTGTCTCAAGTTAGTTATTTGTGGTGTCAAAGTTTCTGAAACCATAGAGAGATTTTAAGTTTTCCAAATGATGATCTGTAAGTGTATGCTTGCAGATCATTCCTTAAACCTGTCAAAAACTCTGCCGGTGAAATGCAAGTTTGTTAGTGTGTGGAAATTATTTGTAGTTGTAGAGAAAAAAAATTATGTCTAAATGAATTTTTTTATACAACCTGTCACTTTTATTATAATTTCTAATACCTCTAATAGTATAACTGGATTGGTTTAAATAGAAAGAAAAAAAAAACATCTGGACTAAAAGTACTAGTAGTAGTAGTAATGACTAAAAGTTTTTTTAAGTCGTTGTCAACTAAAACTATTAAGGATAAAAATGACTAAAATGTGGCTAAATCTGATAGGCATTTTCATCTCAAGACTGTCTTAATCTAAAATAGCTGCCAGTGATGATGCTAACATGCTAATAGTTTTAACATATACCATGTCCACCATCTTATTTTGGCATGTTAGCATGCTCAAATTTGCGATTTGTCACTCAATTGAAAGTACAGCTGAGTCTGATGGGACTGTCATTAGTTTTTAAGATCATAATTTCAAGACAATCTAAAGTTGTGAAGATATTTCAGACTCTAGTGGAGGAGTGAAGGATTAACTGGCATTGCCATCCCAAGAGCCACACTGCTAGCATAGCTAATTTAGAGCACAGAAAGTTACAGGAAATTTTGTTTTTGTCTTGCTCAGAGTAAGCAAAATGGCTTTAGCTTTTGTTCCCAAATGTGAATCTCCATTTTTATCCATAGTCTCTTGGTCTGCAATTGTGGTGTAAATCAACTAATGGGATTATTTTGACCATCAGAGCAGCTCTGTTTGTTGAATTGCAGCTTCACGCTGCCATAGTTTACATTCAATACCCCAATGCTCTAACCACTCATTCTTTACTCCTGTTATTCATCGTGTTGGACTGAGAACATGTAGCCAGCACAGTAAATGTATACCTGTTGCACAATTTGAAATACCACAGGGGATTAATTGCATTGTGTCGTTTGGACTTCTCACTGCTCTGTTTCTACTCTTACCAACTGCAACTGCTTGCAAAAATTCTCACCCCTCTTGGAGAGAGCAAATTAGACTGATCAAAGCAAACCGCAGTCTTTGTACAGATCTCCCTCCCGACACTGTCGTAATTATGAGCTTCATAAGAAACATGATAGACAATCAGAATGAGTGACTTGCGCAAACCAAGCTGTCTAGAAGACCGATCGTGTTTATCCCTCAAAAACCGCGTGACATCACATGGTCCAAAATTGAATCATCTTCTCGCTCTTCTGGCTTTCATTACCTCGCCTTGGAGCTCTTGAGTCTTTTGTGGGGGATATGGTGCGTTCCATGTAATGCAATGCAGTGATTGCTGAACAATAAGGTGCTGGAAAAGCCTGAGGGGACTCACATCAGGACTATTGTTATAAAAGACCTCCCTTCAGGAAGCCCCTCTGTATCTTGAGATAATATATGCTTTATTCTTATTCATTAGTAATGTTAAGAGTTCTCTCAAGTAGTTCTCAAGTGTTCTGTTGGCTCTAATAAACTGAAACTGGTAATTCTGAGGTGTAGTCATGTTTCCAATATGTTTACTGCTCCAAGATAAAATCAAAAGGGATAAAATTTTATGACTAAATCTTAAATAAAAACCAATGGTGCAGTAAAAATTCACCATGAGAAACTGTAGAAAACACACACAGAAAGAAATTACTGAATTTAATTGTGCTAAATGAGATGAGTCAAAGGGTTTAAAGCTTTGTTTCGGATTTGTCTTAATACAATACTCACATGCCATGTCTGTACATTGAGAGACTAATTGGTCGTTTGAATCACTCTTCCTCTCCATACTGATGGGAAAGTGATCCTTTGCTAATGGGACTCTACATGTAACACACAGTTTAAACATATGAATTCAAATACTGGAGACGTGACGGGATGCCATATGTTGTTAATTGAACCTCAAAAAACATGCTGGCGCTGCCTACCACTGCTCGAAAAACAAAAAGTGCCCAACGGCATGGTATGCAGAAGTTGCGAAAGGTTCAACGTCCTCTGACATGCAGGAATGATAACCTTGAGACAATCACACTTGTTTTCAACCCCTTATGAAACAGAAGCAAAATAATGTAACCACATAAAAGAAGCGGATTGTTGTCATCAACCACTTCTCAATACTCCATGATATAACTTTAATGAGCTACCAGGACATGAATAAGGGCCCAATCATACTAAGACATGTTTCTGGTGATGCGTCTTGGTGTGATCAGGGCCTGAGACGATCTCTCTGCAAATTAGCCACATCATTGTTTACCAGTGTATTGGCCACATGAGAAAATAACTGTTCAATCACTGCATGTAAATAACGTGCTCAGTGCAAACACACCTACAAGCTCCAGGCTGGTAATGCTTTAAAAATGGTACACATAAGCCACCGAGTTGTAATTCTAAGTCGGTGATACCTAGAACTCTTGACTGCTGTGATATCTTCAATATGGTGAAAGAATCACTACTGTTCATCCCAAGTAAACACTCAGTAGGTTTACATGCACAGTTAAGTTGAGGTATGGTTATAGCTCGACCTGGTCATTCAATTGGACTACTGTCCTTGTCCCAGTATACAAGCATGTGACAATACATTCACACCCGGCAAGATCACTGCATGGCCAGTATGGACAGGAGGAATAATGTGTTACTCTTCATGTATGGGCATGTGAGTGTTGTATTAAGAGGGACAGCCTTTATATTAAAACCTGAGACAAATACATCCAAAAAAGGGAAACACCTTCAGTGTTCTGACGTACTGAAGGCCAGAGGTCAAAGTCAGCTACAGAACAGCAGCCTCCTGCTCAAGGGCACTGCAGCAAGGTCAATGACTGCACACCAGCAGTCTAATTGTTTCAAACAATGAACCTTGCTTTGTTCACTACTCCAATTTTAACTTTTAAAATAATGCATACTGTATTCTTGAGAGTAAATGTTCAGAATTGTTCTTGGAAATAATAGTGTGACAAAATAATTCCAAATCAAGGTCCACTTGCTAGCTTTTAGCTGTATCTTATGTTCTTCATCAGTTGCCAGGTAGATGGCTAAGTTGCCATCACCTGACATGCTTTTATACTTACTTTTATACTATACTATCCATAAAATGGGGTTTGTGTGCCAACATTTTCAGAACAAAGAACAGGCTGGAGTGTTAAGAGTTTCTGTCACAATCAACGGGATATTTAAAATTGCAGGTTTGTGCACTGAGTCCTTGTCGAGCAAGAGTGACAATTCTCTCTTGAACAATCAGTGGACTGCAGTGTTTATAGCTCAACTTTTAGAATCTGATCAGTGTGTTAGGTACCTCAACAGAAGTGTAATGCAAAAACAACATATTGAATAGAGTTGTTCTATTGGTACATTCCACAAGTTTTGACTGTCCTAATGTGTAACAAACTAAACTGAACTGAACCGGACTGCTTGGTGGAAATTAGGTTTCTTTACAGCTGATCAGTCAGAGCACAGAGAAGTAGGTCATACCTGACTCCAAACCCCACACCACACTGTGACCATGACACAAACCTTCTGTTGCCTGAGGTTTCTGCAAAGCAGGCATTTTACATTTATTTGTTACTTTGGAGAGTGTGGGTAACTTGCTGTGTGGTTGCAGGTAAACTTGCAGACAATGTTGAGCATGTTGTAACAGTAGACTGTATGCACCTTCTAGGGAGCAGTTGAAAAGCACCTCAGTGGTCCACGGGAAGGAGAAAAGTCTCATTGATTGGTGAATGGTTATGGAAATGCAATGTACAATGACCCTGAGATCAGCCCCCAAACAAATCCATGGGGTCTGACTATGGGGAGCTGGATAGAAAGCAGGGGGAGCAGAGGAGGAGGGGGGGTTATATCCATGTGAAACCAGCCCCAAACAAAGACTCCCTGTTTCTGGGGCCAGACAACCCCCACCTCTCCGAGCAAGATAAATAAATAAATACAAATGGAAAAAGAAACCATATACGCCCACTGAAAAGGCCTGTGAGAGAGTGACTGACAGACAATTGAAAAGACAAATTGTTACATTGTCTTTGGGTGGGGGTGGCCAAGGGGTTGATGCGCAAAGGTAATTACGAGGAGACGTGGACCAGGGGGTCAGGGGTCGGAGTATATGTCTGACCCCAAGTTTTAGGCCATCACTTGGGAAGAAAGAAGCTCTGAATTGGGCCAATGTCTCTCTTAACCCTTTAGCTAACTCCTGCATTGGTCACCCGGTGACACAAAATGTCTTAGCTCTCCTTTGGAGGGTTTTCTTTTTCAATTTCAATACTCTTTCTTTCAATACCCCTTCTTGAGGAAAAAAAAAAAAACAACAAAACACCAGCTTTTCACTGGCTGTGCTGAAAAACGCTGACGAGGCATTTGTCCTGCAGCTACTCACCCATGTTTGATTTAATTGCTTTTCCACCCCTCTGTGCCACAGCTCTCAGCAGCCCAGCTCTGACGGACAGTGCTGGAAGCCGGAGGGGAAGGTACTGTTATTTTGACAGTCAGGCGAGGAGACAAGGTTGACCTGACCCACGCTCACTTGGCTGGCTTTCCCATGGTGCTGACGGGGCTGGGAACTGGATGGCTGGGAATAGCTCCAGTCATCCCCACATCTCTGCCTCTGGTACTTGGATTTAAAGGGCCTCCTTAGGTTAAAGGGAAGCTTGAGTTAAGTCAAGAGTACATCAACGTTAAGCTGCCTGTCTTTGTTTGCATCTTCTTGTCTTTGTTTCAGCACTCCATCGCAGAGCTTTTTTAAACCTTAAAACACCAGCACCCAACATGTAATCCTACCCATTCACAGCATTCAGATTGATTTGCTATTCGTCTCACTTTTACCATGCAGTTCTGTCTGCCACTGTGTATGAGCTACTGCGAAAATGAAGGGTGGATGAACAGCACAAAGAAAGAGCATCAACCATTGAGCAACCAAAACAGGAAGAGGATAGTGCTTTTGTTTTCTTTGGCAGCTATTAGTAGCTACTCCAAATTACCAAAGAGTGTCAATAAGACTTTTTCCATGGAGATCCCTCGACAGAGCTGCAACGAAGACCATTCATTATGCTGGCTTGAGTTTTAAATATAGAACCAAACAAAGCAGTCATAATGCTCGGTGAGTAAGGAGCTTCCTGACCTCATGTCTCCCCAGTTTGCAGACATTTTCAGTTGCTGTCTTTCTTTGGGTTAGCTATTATCTTTTATTATCATTATATTGCCATGCAAGATAAAGAAATTACGATGTCTGTGACAGTTGTGTCCGTGCACCAAGCATTGTTACATACATACATACAAAGTCTGCCTCCCATCCTTCTTGGTGGCATCAGGTATCCTACGTGCACGGTGTGTTGAGATATCTGCTAGTTCCACAGCAGCACTGGGAATACTGCAGTTCTAACGTGTCTCGGTCAGAATCAGAATGCAACAGTTCTTTGTGCCTCACTGTGATGTTGACCCTCAGTTTTGGCTTGTCAATCTTGTTGGATGGGGATCAGCGTAGCCTTTAGCTTAGCTTGTAGCCTAGCCCCGTTCCCCTGCTTCTGCTTTTGCTCTCCCTGCCACTGCTAGTGTCTGTTTTCACTTTAACATGAATTTATGTTGGTTTCATCACCACAGTGCAGCCGACTGGGAATTACTGCCCGGTTAACGGGTAGCAATATGTGTTATTAAATTACTTGTTAATATTGTCTGACAACAGTCCGACAGCAGAGTTGGGTAATAATTCTCTGGGGTTCTTCATTATGAGTCACACCTTTAACATGATACATAGCAATTCCATCTATTCTTAAAATAGAAATATTGATTACAGCAGCTTTGATGCAAATTAAAAAAAGTGGTTTGCATGTGATGAAAGGAAAGCTTGTGCTTTCATTGGCATGCACAAGCACTGCTTCTGATGTTTGATTGTTAACACACTGCCAGTAAGGCCCTGGACCTCACAGCTTCTTTAAACATAATATTTTTATCCAAAAAATGAGAGAACATAAGCACTCCAGTATAAAGGGTGGAGCGATGCAGAGAATCTCCAGTTGTGGAGGATGGCTGAACTCAGGGCAACATGCTTTCCTGATTAACTGCAGTGGGTTCCTGTTGAACCCACTCTGGGGTCGGTTTGGGGGGGAAAAAAGGAAAACAACTGGAAGGATTCCCATTTGGTTGTTCTAAGACAGGAATGATGCATTTGGCCTGCATCACCCCAGCTATGGGCAACAGCTCATGATAAAATGCAGTTAACCCGCTGGCATACAGGCACTTTCTCTGGATAAGTTTAATTTCCGCCATTGCAGCTTACCTCCGCTTTCAATGCAGCAACAACCGGACGGGTCATTAAACTTGAATTTAATCTAATCTAATATGTAGCTCGCAATTGCAATTTGTGGCTTTACTGATATATGATTGTTTTACGTGAATCATCTGCTGCCAGCATGTGAGCTCGAGCACCAGTAGTAATGATGTAGAGCCTTTATTTTTTGCATATGAAAAGCTATTGGCTATTCTCAGTGACCACAGTATGGGCAGTTTCCATTTCTTCAGTGTGACTGAGAAGAAGAAAAGGCCCCACACAGTCTCTATTTGGGGAGGAAGCAGGGCTATGGTAGCTGAGGATTGTGTGTCTGTATGTGTGTGTGTATTTGTGTGAGGGAGGAGGGGGAGAGCAGCTGGGTTTGTTTATCGTCGTGCATTGCAGTTGCAGCGTTCCTCTCAAGGTGAGGGACAGGATGTAATCGATCACGTGAAAAATGGCTCGAAATTTGTTAACGAGAAGGCGGGGTGGGCGGCATTTAGCTTGTGCTGTCACAAAGGCTCATTAATTGTAATGTTTATGTGTGTTAATGTTAGCCAGAACACCCTGCTTTGTGTCAAACGGACAGCATGCATCATGGGAGAGCCTGGAGGGCCGGTGTGTTTCTGTATGGGAGAGCTGGGTGCCACAGAGCCAATCTCTGTGTCCACAGCACAGTGTGCCCAGTGCATTGGAAAAGGTCCTCGACTGCTTTCACTCAAGTGGTTTACCTACCTTGGGAGAGTGCTGCAAAGATGGAAAGTTGCTAAGAGGGCCCCATTAAGCACCTCCAGACTGCTATCCATCTCAGCTGTAAATACTTTGCTTGAGACACAATGTTTAGATGTCAAGTCAAAGTGTAGCACATTGTTACAGCATAAAATGGAAAACAGTGTTAAAGCTTTATTTAACATGTGAAAATAAACTCATTCTATATAGAAACACTGAGCGATTGCAAGGACATTCCATCACTGCTAAGTAAGATTGTAATGGGGCTAGTAATAAAGTGCATGTCTGGCTATCAAGCAGGGCCTGAACCCCTCCCCCAATATTTTTCAAATGTTGGAAGTGAGGAGGTGGTTTTTTGACAATTTTTGTTAAATTGTTGAAAATTGGTAAATTGAAATTGAAAATTCAACACATCCACCCACTACACAGAGTGACTGATGAAGCTCTCTTTTACAGTGTTGGGGGAAATGTGTTAGAAAAGTAACATGTTACAGCACTATATTACTTTTTAGCAGTAACAAAGTAATACAATGTGTTACCAACAGGATTTTGGGTAATATTATTACATTTACAATGTAATTTAACACGTTACCACCCTAAGTAAACTGTTTATTGTTTTCATTTTTTAGTCATCCACACTGATCCACAGCGCTCCACTGCCGCCAGTGTGCCAACAGAAAAAACATCCCCTGAAGGTTGTTGTGTGTTGTCATGTCATTCATTATACATTACCCGATAGAAGGATGATCATGTGCATTATTATGTCCATTGTGTTTCCATTCATATTCCTACACCGTATCCTGTTCTGCTTTTGCGTCCTAACGCTGCCTGAAAGCAGCGAGGATAAGGAGCTGGCCTCCAGTACTTTTTTTTTTTTCCCTGTCCCTGTGATCGACACATCTGGGTGATATTAGTATATGATGGAATTTTCCATTTGCATCCCATACAACCGCAGAGCAAGGCTGGCACACTGTCCCTTTCCTATGCATAACTCTCTCGGTGCTGCTGTAGCTAACTGGCACACTGGGGATTGGCAGGTGGTTCCTCCAGCTTAGGTATATTAATTTGCACTTGTCATAGTGATTTATTCACACCTCTCTAACCTCAACATTTGTTTATTGTGTTTCATATGACAGGCCCACAAATGATCCATATCTTATAATTATCAGACTTTGATCCTCTGCCTGACCCTCCCTGTGTCCAAGACTATTCATTTATTTTAAACAGTCTACGCTATTTAATGGTCCTATTTCATCATGTTTTTATTAATATAAGCAGGGGATTTTAAAACAAAGTGGTAACCACAGTATGTGAATGCATGAATGGGTCAGACCTGTGCAGCACTGGATTTGAAATGTACTGTAATAAACTGGAGCTTCTATGCTTTGATTACCTGCTGTGAAACAACATGACCCTCATCCATTTAAATAAATATTAGTTCTTCTGCGGTTATTTTGGTCAAAGTAACGCAAAAGTAGTGTATTAAGTAACTTATTACTCTACACAGAGAGTAATATTGTAAAGTACCTTATTACTTTCAAATGAAGGTAACTCGTTGTATGTAATAGATAACATTTTGAGAGTAACTTGCCCAACATTGTTCTTTTTTCATTCTTTATCAAGCGGCAACCTCCGGGGCTGGAAAATGAAGCCAAAGCTGAAGTACCAATAACTGCAGTTCCTCTAATGGCCACCAGAGGCTGGCTCCAAAAGCAAGTCAATCCCCTTACACCCCCATGCAAAAATTCTCAACTTTACAGCAGACATAAACAGGTTTGTAGCCTGGTTACAAAAAAAACCAGCTCATTTATGACAACTGTACATTTGTGAATTTTTACAAAACCCACCAATTTATATTTTGTTAAGGCTTAAAGTTATATATATAAAAAAAAGCCGTAGCCTCTCTGAGTGACAGGCTTTCTGCGACGCGTAACCACCATCTATGAAATCCACCAGATCCAGCTCTCGCTCATCCACAGCTCCACCCTATCATCTAAATATGGTTACTTGTGGCACCAAGAAGCCAAAATCACAACTGCCAAGGTGCCAAACTTGAGGTTTCAGAGAGGGATTTTGGTAAGACATTTTTGATATTATAATGCTGAAGAGACCAGGTCCTAATAGCAGAAAACCAGCACAATGTCCAGGCAAAGTTGGACACACCAAGCCTACATGTGTTTCCTTGTTGTCCAGAGTTGGTGCAAAAATCACAGGGCAGCCTGGTTGATAGGCTAGCCTGTAATGAGAGAAGACGTCTGATGTCACCTTGGTGCATTTCTGAAGACAACCTTTTTTCCAAGCAGTTTCCTTTCAATGCCATTTGGATCCATCAAAATGCAAAAGTCGCCAAATGCAGCTTTAAACCTTTGAATAGAAAATCCTGGCTGATTAGGACTCATGCCGAGTGAGTGGAAGTTAATAATTACCCAATTGTAAATTAATGCCATAAATTTTGATGATGAATGGAGCATTGCTGGAGCTAAAATCAACTCCATGTAATTTTGCACAGATGGATGACTTTTAGCTAAAGTCCTCGTCTCCTAGCCACATACACACAGTCTCAGAGCACTTCCTTCACTGTGATGTCTCAGTTTTTAGTAACCAGTGTCTTTCAAGATGATTATTCGTGATGGGTTTCTCATGTTCTCATGGAATCTTGGCTCGCAGGTTTGAAAGCACAAATTGAATCATGATGAAACCATTTCATCGATACAGCTACATAACTGCTGTGGACATGGCCACCGTCTAAAGAGGAAGGTTGGCTCAGAATGTGGATATCTGCAAATTGAAGGAGGGATGCACATATTTAGGGTGGGTTGGCCTGGTCTGCTTTCTGAGGATTGTGGTTTTGCAGAATTGCAGATAAGCGATTCTTGCACATCATACCAGTACATGTGATGGGACATGTGCCAGAGAAATGCAAAGGCGTGTTTGTTTGGCTGTTTCATCCTCCATGACACAAATCAATTTTTCATTTCTGACATGCAGACAGAAAACATGCGGGTGAATATGGTGAGAGCTAAAGAAGCAGTGAATATTACCATGCAGCACGCTGAAGTTTCCTCTGTGCTTTATCAAATCCATGGTGGTGCTCATCCACTATGAATCAGGGGCATTACTACAAAAAATCTCCTATTCTCCATGCCAAATTTGCAGCAGTTACTTAAACTATTTATGCATGATGGTCGAAGTCAAAGTACATCCCAATCAAGCATGAAAGATTTGGTGCCAACTTTCAACATACAAACATATATCAGTGTGGGATGCAGTATCATGATATTTTGAAACCTACAATGAGCTGTCTCTGAGTAGGACTCCGGACTCTGTGGGCCAGATAAGCATTCACTCTCCCCCCCGCTGAGCAGTAATGCTGCCTCCCCAGCACGAGGTATGAGTTATGTGAGAGGTATTTTGGCTTCGGTTTTCAAGCACACAGGAGCATCATTAAGCTAAAGTAGCTGCAGCGTGTTTTCTTCTCGCTTCTCTTCTCCTCCTTGTCTGCAACCAAATGTCACAAATTGCCTGCATTAGTCACGGCGAGGGCAGTGCGTCCAGGCAAGTCATCACAGGCAGCTGAGTGCTGTGTGGCTCACTGTCTTGCGAAACTCCCTCACAGGGTAGCGCTCGCCTCGATTTCAGGGATCAGAACTTGTAGCTGTACAGAGGAACATGGGGCATTGGTGGCTTTGGCTGTACACCTACTGTAACATAAATTGTTGACAGAGCAGAAGCAATCTGGGGTCATCGCTGCACAAACCTGATATGGATTAACCTACAATGGGTTGACTTAAAGGAATACTTCACCCACAAAATGACCATTTCTATATCAGTTACTCACTGAATGGATCTTCAATTGTTTAAAAATACATGTTAATTTCAACCAGATAATGTGAACTATATATATTCTAATCCTTGGAGAAAAAACAAGCATCGCGGAGGGTCGTTCCTGTGGGCTCTGGCCGGCTGCGTTTGCCTGAGAGGGACTCAATGCACAAACCCGCTATTTTTAAATATCCCACGGAGAAAGACTCTCACTGCAGCCTGTTCTGTTTTGTTCTGAAAATGTCAGCATGCGACCCGTTCTACGGACAATAAACGAGGTGCAGACTTCTATCTATGTCACCGCGATGAGGAAATACAGTGAGTGCTGGACAGAGCAGTGAGTGACAACAACCCCACCCACATTTAAGGGTCCAAGTACCATGTCTGAAGGGTTACTTTTGGTTTCAAAGGTACTATACCAAAAGTGTTTGGTGGAAACGGGGCTTTTAAGTCATTTTCAGGTACGTCCTCAACATATTTCTTTTACTAAACCTAACCACAATAACTTAACTTGATAAAACCTAACCTCTGTAACTTAACATGAATTATGTAACTTAATGTTAAGCACATAACATCATTCATTATGTCTACAGAAAATTGGACAACATGCCTACACAGACTCATAATGTTTCAGCTAAACCCATGTTTACATGCAGCAGGTCAATAATCCGATTTCTGCCCCTACCTTTGACCTACTTTATTTTGGAACAATTGTTTACTTACTTTTAGTCTTACGTGACACAAAATGTTGCTTCCTGCTGCTTCTTTATTTGATGTCTTAGTTTTACGCTTATACTAACAGTTATATGGAATCATCATCCTACCACACTTCTGTGATGTTTTCCATGTCTGATGTGTATGTTATGTACATGTACAAATATAATTTTAATCAAACAGAATAATTAAATAAAGATAATACCGAATATGAGTGTGAGTGAGATGATTTGTGCTGAGTAAGATTTAACAGAAGTCCTTGGTGTTTGGACACCAGATATTTTGTGATCGAGGGACATCTGAGTGGGAACAAGATAAATCTCCCCATGGAGTCTAGACACTGATGGTGGTGGTGGCTGCTGACTCTGAGGCTGCTGACTGCTGAGGCGTATGAGGCTGATGAATCCCTAATCCCTAGGTGGTGATGGGGAGTTGAAGGGCACGCATGACTGCAGTAAGAAAACTACGGCAGAGAAAGAACCATATTTAAAATATGGTAGCAAATTATGGGTAGCAATAAGATGATAGGCTGACATAGAAGGTACTGTGCTATTGGTTGATTGTGAATCAGCTGAAAAACAGCTGATGACTCAATTGACCTACCCAGACAAGACACCTGGAGATAGTGAGTGAGCATGTCTGCAAGGACTGAATGGCAGGGTGAGAAAACTTGCAGCTTGAGCATGAAAAGTATTGTCTTCCTGACTGAAGGTTTGCTAGAGCTTCTTAAGGTGATGAAAAAACCCAGAAATCTTCCTGGTACAGGTGGAATCTAGATGGAAACAAAATGAGTTCCTAACCCTAAACCAGATTACATAGCCTAACAAACCAGTTAGCTACGAGCTAGCGACAAAATGGAAACATTTAAAGTCAACGTCAACTTCTGTGGTGGCCCGACTATGGAGAGTGGATTAAGCAGTGCATATCTCCAGGGAACAACAATCACCGACTTTGACTGGAGGCCGGTGTTTGCTTCCGAACTGAACCTTGTTCTTTTTTCCTAAACCCAACCACAAAACGTAACGCCTAATGTAATGTGTTGTTGTTGAAGAGAAATAAGTCAGTTCGTAGGGTTGTACCAATGTAGTGTGTTTATTTTGTAAGAGACTGATGCAAACTGTACATTTCCTGTGAAAATGGAAGTGTATTTTTAAAAAACAGACAATGCATGTAACTGAAGGCAGAAGTTGACACAGTGTCCCAGAACGTCAACAACCAACACACCCAGGGTACCTTGCACGTCATATCTCGATGTGGAAAGTCCTCGACCAACTGTGATATGATGAAGTCACAGTGAGAATGCGTTGGTCACGACAGTCATGCCTCTTTTGATTCCACAATGCTGGTATTGTTTGGTTCTGTGTAAAAATGTAGAGGCGGCATGAAGAAGGGACTTCCGCAGCGGCTCTATAGCGTGGCTTAAAAAGGGCTAAAGTGTGATTTTCAGACCTAGCAGTCAGCTGTACATTTAGCAAATAAAGATCCAGATATTTTTCTCAGGTGTAAGTAGATAGCAAGAACACAGCTAAAAGAGAGTGAATATTGGACTTACATTCAGCAGGTGGACACAAACAGCACTCTAAATGAATGATAATGCTGCTCTGTAACTGCTGAATGTGTAGACACCTAAGTTAACCATATCAACTGAAAAGGTGATGTTCTGCCAGTGGAAAAAAAGTTTGGTTTCAAATGCTATTAAGCAATCTGACAAGAACATTGTTTTAAGCATACTGACGCCTCTAGGGAGAACTCAATCAGGCCAAAGGTCAATTACCTTGAAGGAAGAGTGACAGAGGATCTACACGGCTTCAACAGAAATGCTCTGAAAATGAAGTAATTCATAAATCAAAGAAAAAGTACCAAGATTGACGTTTTAACACTTTAAATGTTAAGAATCATACAATTTCAGCCAAGTCTGGAGTCAATCACCCACAATGTAGCAATTATGTTTTTTCCATGACAACCCCTCAAACAAGCTGCTCATGGAAAATCAAGTCAAGTCATGTACACATCCCTTCATCAAAAAGCACGTCTCAAGAGACTTAAGAGAAAACAAAATGAAACCAGTTGACAATATGTCACTAAATAAAATGGTGCCGTGCAGCACATGAACAAAACTCAACCGAAAAAAAAAGCTTTTTACATTGCTCTCTGCACTCTGCTGGTGTTACCTGACAAAAAGCAGGTGTGCTTGTTATTTCTATATTGTAACATAGGTTATAATAGAGCTTTCTCGCCCGCAGCATCCGTCATGTACACACACCTCGTCAGTCTACGGCTGACGTCGTGCTCTGGAGCAGATCCAGTGTTTAGCCAGCGCTCGCTGATGACAGATGCTTAATGACATACATGTTCGTTCTGCCAGGGCCAGAATGCCCTTTCATGGCAATACATGCACATGTATGCGAGATTGCTTTTAAACACTGGTGAATATAGATGGATAGCCCATCTATGGGAACTCAGTCCTCCCAGAGGCCTGAAAGTCCAAATATTTAGTCTCTCTATTGTTAGTCACACACTGTTAAAGCACAAAGTTTGCAAAGTGAACGTGGTAGTGATAACAGTGACATCCAAAATAATCATATCTGCTTTTGTTTGCAGAAGTCTCCATTTCCCTGCTGTACACTCACACTGGAAAGTAAATGCAAACCTCTCCGCAATCCTTTGTCTCACTGAGGTTTTGGCTTGTTGCTGTCTCGCTCCTGCTGGTGGTTTGTAGCAGGCCTATTGCTCCTGACAGGAGGCTTCCTCATGCATTTGAGCAAAGCCAGGTCTAGTCTGGAGGGAAAAAACACTCCTGTCACCTAAATTTTAAGTTTGCCTTAGCAACCATCTATGCACAAACTGTTGTTGGATGCCATCAGCCCATAAACCAGTCTGTGCAGCGTTGCCACAAACACAGCAACCCTTATTAAACCATCACCGTTAATTTGAAATGTTAACAGAGGTATTGTCTTTAAAGCGCTTTAGAGAATCAGCTGGCCGTCTTTTCAACACGCATCACCACTTTGATGTGCAGAGGTCTTAGTTAATGGACAATTTCACTGATGAGCAATCTAAGCTTGTATTATTTTTTCAGCATTTCATGTTGCACTGATTCTGATTTGATTACAGCCCCAAAATGATTTACTGCAATTTTTTGACACTTTTATTTTTCACTTCAACCTTTGCACCCTGCAAATTACAATGAATGATGTTCTGATTATGGTGCCATCTGTCACCATCCATCCATACTGCATAATGCGTTTAACATTCTGCACGCTGTTGCAGAATGTTTTCTCTTGGCCCCCGTTCAAGAAGCGAAAGGAGAAGAAAATGTCTAGGTGAGCGGTGTCCTCTGCGGCAAAGACAGCTGTAAAACACATTGATTTGATAAATAAGTTCAACAGAGCTATTACTCTAAAAGGTCTCTGTGTGCCGCATCCACTCTTAAAATCAAATTAAATGATCTGTTTTCTCTGTTGCTGTGCAAGAACTGTTGCCAACACAATGTGATGCAAATTGGCCTACATTTAAATAGAGGGATTTCACACCTTCTCTCTCATCACTGCACGAGGCAAAGCCGGGAGGAGATGGACACTCTGGACTCAGCAAATTGACTTTAGCCTGTGGTGTGTAATTAGGTTGGATAAGGAAGCACTTCCTTCAACGTTTGCATGTTCGAAGAGCACAAACAGAGCTGCATTAGATCACCAACCCCCCATTTGATAAGATAATGGCCATAAGAACTCCTCAAGACAGCTGTTTATTGCCAGATAAGACTTGGCTCTGAGCATCAGAACTTTATTACAAAGTTAAAACTTTGATCAAAGCAACTTGATCTTATACATTCTCTTGCAGGGACAGTTAACTTAATATTAGTGAAACTACTATTTCCTCATTTTGGCAGGGGGGAAGTTCTTTAAATATCCTCAGGGACTCACTGTTCTCTGCAACACATTTTGGGAACCACTGGAATGAAGCAAGCCCTTGACCCAGTTTGTGCCTCTCATGTATGATCATTGCATTTCAGTCGCAGAGCTAAGCATCAGATTCTCTGAAAAAATAAAGGCCTTGCAATCTTTAAAATGTAGTTTAACAAATGCACTGCCGTTCTAGATGTATTTCCAAACTCAACGACACGTGGTTTTGCAAATACAAAGTTGCAAACGATGCAATATTTGTTTAAAGTTTTTCAACTCTGTGAGTTAGAGGTCACTGTTCAAGTCTAAAACTGTTCAAAACTGTTCATTTCAATGCCTGAATATGGCTGTGCAAAAGCAAAATTGACAATAATGCAACATATTTAAAAGCCTTGTGATTGGTGTAACTATGTATTAATTTTCTTTGCTCTATATTCTAAAGCTAAGAATGTCATTTTTGTCTGTAGGAACAGCCTGTCACACCTAATGGGCCTGTGTGAAATACTGCGATAACACAATCTTCCTAATCCACAGTGTTTTAGCTTACTATTGCAAACATTGTTCAAATCTGTGCCATATCAAACTACAAATGTCATTAAGCACAAATAAACAAGTTTCAACCACAAAATGTGTTCAGGTTTTGTACCTTGTTCACTCTTGTGTCAGGATCGGCTGTAGACTGACATTCAGAGATGACCGCCATCATGTTTTTACATGGATTAGTGCATTGAGGTTTTGGTACCACCACATGACACATAAAAGTGTCCACAAGGAAGAACAACAGGTCTACTTTAAGGAAAATATAGTATAAGGTGCAGCAAACCCAACATGTAATGTCCTTATGTGAGGACACAGGGTCACAGGAAACCCAAAATCTACACCTATACAGATTTCATGTCATTTATATCAATGTATACTGACATGAAGAGCACACAGATACATCAAACACAGCTAGAGAAAAGGGTTAAATGTGTTTTATGGTGCAGAAGATAACATTTTTCATGTTAAGTTTTCAGTGAAACCAGGGGAAACGGGTTATTGTCATGTTCACTCTTCTAGTTAATTTCATATTAATTAAATTAGGATTTTCTCACTAAAATGGAGGGATCTTCATCATCCCTAGGGACCCATGCTGTTCCCTGCATCACAGTTTGGGGACTAGAATAAAAAATAGTGCTCCATAAAACACTTTTATTCTGTGCAACTTTCATAAGAACCACACTCTGAGGTTTCAGTGTGTATATGCGTCCATTAGTCATTCCATGATTTTCTTTATTATTCGGTATTTTGTTTTGACTAAGGGAGTACAAGCGGGGGAGTAGAGGGAGGGGTAAGGAGGCCCCTGGAGAGTTTTTACACACTGGGTAATTAAGCTTTTTGACTGACAGTAGAGTGCCAAAAGGCGCAGACGCACTGCGATTGGCCGGATTGCACTTTACAATCTCCTCTTGTTTCCAGGCTCCGCACAGGCAGAGCGCTTACCTCCCCAAACTCTCGCAGGAGCCAGACGCACCAGAGAAGCGCGACGGGGCTGCAGCCAGAGAAGAGTGCCTGTGGACTTTACCCAAACCAGAAACTCAACACATTTTACGCGCTTCGATCAGCAGAGCTCAGCTTTTTTTCTACATTTGTTTCTTGTTATTCCTCTGTATTTCTTCATGAAGTGAGTGTTGACTCGCCTGTCTGAGCCGCGCTGAGTTGCATTGCATTATAACAAGAACATGAGGTCTGCTTCCGAATCGTTCTGGAGGATGATCCGGCTGGCTGTGACAGTGGCGCTCATGTCAGCGTGCAGAGGGGCAGAGTACGAGTACCTCAGCTGGAAGTCAGACATGTACACCGGCGGGCGCAGCTACGGTAAGCCTCCCCAGTGCGTGGCCATCCCGGAGGACCTGCGGCTGTGTGCCAACGTGGGCTACGACCAGATGCTGCTGCCCAACCTGCTGGAGCACGAGACCATGGCGGAGGTGAAGCAGCAGGCCAGCAGCTGGGTGCCCCTGGTGCACAAGAACTGCCACCCGGGCACGCAGGTCTTCCTCTGCTCGCTCTTTTCGCCAGTGTGCCTGGAGCGGCCCATCTACCCGTGCCGCTGGCTGTGCGAGGCCGTGCGGGACGGTTGCATCCCCATCATGGAGGCTTTCGGCTTCCCCTGGCCGGAGATGCTCACCTGCGACAAGTTTCCCCAAGACGATGTGTGCATTGCAATGACGCAGCCCAATGCGACTGAAGCCACCAAGCCCACAGGTAATTAACACATGACTGGTCTAACTTACTGATGGATCCCTTCATTTACAAGTGTTTATTGTTACTGTAAGAGTGTCTGTGTGTGTGTGCTATTTTACAGCAACAGTTCAATGTATTAATCCGGTGAAATCACAGGGTTGTGGTGGTCACTGAGCAGCTCCACAGGGACATCTGTGGCTTTAATGCCTGGCTCAAGAGCAAGGGCGTAACTGTGGTTTGACAAGTGGGGGGACAATGTAAAACTGGGGGTCCTCCTCAAGAAATAAAATGCAATGTGACACACATTTCTTGCATTTCTACATAAATTTGGTGACTATGGAAAGCAATACAGATTCTGTGAAATAGTAATCATGTGAAATCCTGTTGGATATAGTACTAAATATGTTAAAAATGCAGTATATCAGAGCAAAACCAGCAGCTCAATTCACATTCTCAGCCAGAGTCTGACGCCTGGCCAAACAACAGCGTATTAAACACAATTGTCTGTGGTAAAAAACAAAAAATTAAAAGACTAGGCTATATTTCTGAAAGTGGGGGGACACTAACAGGACACCTCGGCTTAAGAGTGTATTCGTAGTATGGAGTCCCTTACACTAGGCAAATAAAAATAAAAATTATACGTTTAAGAAAAAAAACATAGCCTGACTAATGTCGTTGTATTTTCAGCATGGCCTCAATAAATGAATTTTTCCCATTTTTGATAAATTTGCTGTTTATCAGATTTTTTCTCCAAATAATTGATGAATCTTTTGGCCCATGAAATCCCAGAAAATCCCCGATATTTTCGTTATGCGTTCAATCAAATTTTCCGTAAATGTATTTCCCTACACCGAGGGTTAATGCCATTTCAAAGACTTCCTCGAGCTGCCTTGAGTTTCAAGTGGCCTAAAATAATTCATGTTTAAATATAATATTTATTTATATATATATTTATAACAGAGAAAAGCAGCAAAATCTCACATTACATTCACACCAAAGCTGAAAGCAGCACATTTCTTTCCTGATAAATGACTCAAATGATTAAGCCGTATTTGTTTTAATTATTAGCAATTAACCGTCTGTCAGTTAGTTACATTGCAACCATTTGGGATTTCTAAATATAACCAAACATTAACTATCTAACTCAGAGTGAATACCTGACTGAGAAAACAAACAGCCACCACTTTGGCACGGTGTTAAAGTCGACACCCGTGCAGTTAACTGGGCTTGAGAATGTTGTTTCAGGGGTGAAGGTGTGTTTGTAGATGCAAATCCCAACACAAACAAAGTAAATACAACCTTTTGGGGGGCAAATCAGCTGTGAAAGCCTGGATTTGATCTCATTTTAACAATGTCAACCAACCACCCACCTCCGCCTTCTCCCCCTATGCCCTCTAAATAAAGTCTTATGTGGTTGCATCGTCTTTTCAATATAAGCTGCCATATAAACTCTGGCCTCCATGTGAATTGCTTGCTATTGACTTGGAGTCATATATTGAAAAGCTCTAACAGATGGTAGTGATTTATTCCAAGGTGTTTGCTGAGCTGGAGTACAATGCTGGGAGAGGGTCCAGCAGAGAAAAGTGAATACCTGCATCTATTAATTCCCATTTTCTACCACGCCGTCACTGACAAATGCATTAAAACAGCTGAAAGATGGAAAGACGAAGACATAATTTGAAAAACACACCGTCCAAATAATGTGCATTAGAATCCAGTCTGTGGGTGAGCATTCGAGAGCCAGCGGTTTCTAAACAAGGCTCCCAAGGACACCCCCACCACCACCACTGTTATCATCTATCACTAATGGCTCCTTGGCTGCAGAATCTGTTGGCACTGTGTGCGTTGGCATGAAACAGAGTCAGACACCTCATGCAGCATCAGTGAAAGGGGGTGGATGTAGTAAAATAGTCCAGAAAAATGGTCTTCCAGCTCTAACCCCGATGGGCCGAGCTGACAAATACCAGAGACACCCTGAAAAATGCACAAGAGCAACAAGCCTGAGGAAGATAAAGCGCGGGCTCAGTCCGAATAGTTTTGGTTTGGAGCTAAAGCTCGTGTTCTGTTGCTGTGCCAGTGTCCCCGCTGCATGGTCGCCTAGGTGTACACCAGGGAAGGGAAAGTACAACCACCTCATTCACTTTAACCATAAAATAGAGGGGGATTTCCATCATCACATCATCAAGTTACTTATATTTCAAACTTCAAGCTGTAAATACGACACTTGAAGACATTTTATGCTGAAGAAGTTGGCCATAAATGGAGGGACTGTGGATCTTCCAGCAGTTACACAGTGCTCACTGTATCTGTAGAGTGTCCTGTGTGAGTGTGTGGAGAGGGGGTGGCTGTTACTGACTGACATGGTGGTATGGACGGAGGCCCGTTTTTCTGAAAAAGACTCCCTTTTCAGGGTTAGGGGGACCACACAGAGCTCTTGGCTCTCCAGACATCACCTGTTATCATTCGTTGTCAGCGCTGGTGATAAATAAAGTCGGCGTTCTCCAGCAGGACAGAGTTGGGCCTGTTACATAGAGTTTGACGGTGTTCTGTCTTCAGTGTTCTCCAAGAAAGTAGCAATATCTGATTCTGAGGTTGATGAAGACAAACAAAAATCAGCCTAATTTTCTCAGCCGTTCCCCTTAATGACTGTTAACAGAGGTCAGCTAACGGTGCTTACTACGCCACTGCTGAATACAGGCCGGTGATAATTGATTTAAAGGAGAACCAGGCTCAAACAAGCAGAGGGACCCCGTGACTCTGTAAACAGTGTCTGTTTTCATAAGCTCTTTACACCTGGGTGTTACTTTCACAAGCTTTTGTTAAACACATGTAATGGACAACTGGCAACGGAGAGAAAACTATTTGTTTTCCCCCTCTCCTTCCTCTCCTGTGCTCTATCGATCTAGACCCGCGCTGCCTGCGACATTGAAATGCAGTCGTTTTGAATTAAATGCTGCAGGATGCAGCGATCGAATTGCAGGTCCAAGTTTGTTTGGAAAGTAAACTCAGCTGTTTGGCATGAAGCGATCATTTGTGGTAGTAGAGAAAAAAGTTGAAAAATCGTGTTGGTAAAATATTTGCAGATATGCCTCTAGACTAAATTACTTTTTGGCAAAAACACATTTTGGCTCTTTGTCTTTGGTTGGGTTTTTGTCTCTGAGCCAGCTACTATTATCCTTTATTTTTTTTTTGGAATGTCAGAGCATTCCGTTAAGCTTGGATTGAATATCATTACCATTTATTCCTTCCACATTTTTTATCTTTTTTTGTGAGTTTAAGGTGTGTACATCGCAGTTGAGCTAGAAGGGAAGATCCATTTTGAAAACTGCCTAAGTGGAGCAAAGTGAGGAAGAGTGTTTACTGCAGCTCTTAGTTACAGCTGGCTATAAAAGCTGAAGACATTCCTCGCTGAGGTCAGGTCATCAGAGCGTACGAAGCCCCAGAGACCGGGCGACTGACAACCAGACACTAGATAGGATCTGTGCATGCAGAGAGAAGTTAGGTGTGTGTCGAGATCTGCAGGATAAATTATGTAAAATTGGAATTTAAGGGCAGTGTGGTGATTTTTATTTATTTAGTTAAACTCCCCTTCATTTCAATTGAGAAATGAGTGTTTTGTTTCCTCCTTGATTCTGTCTTTGTTCTTTAAACCACATCCCAAATGTGTGGCGATGTGAATTATTCCAGGAAAGCCATGTGAATGATTCATTGCCGGTATCATTGCAACTTGCATCTGATATTTTTTCCACTGATTTCCAAACCATATCCCTTTATTTATTTTCCACAGGTTACTCTCCCATCTGCCCTCCATGTGACAATGAAATGAAAACAGACGGCATGCTTGAGCACATGTGTGCCAGCGAGTTCGGTAAGCATCCTCCCGACACCCATTGTGTCGACACACAAAATGCAAATTACACGCACCCCACTATGAGATGCCTTGACATGTATCGCAGCACTCCGTGCAAATAGAACAGCATGAGATGGCATCAATTGCGTCCTCCATCCTCAAGCTTTAAAACACTCCATAAATTCTTAAGAAAGTAAGTAAAGCTGCATTTTTTCCCAGAGTGCATCCTGTATCTGACCATACTTGGCCATTTCCACCCCAGTGAACTCTGAAGAACTTCTTACATGCCAGCGGTTTTTATGTAAAGGTTACATGTGAGGTTTTAGATGTACCAGGCCTGTCTGGTTTGTCTGAGGATGATGTTCTGCAGCTAATGAATTGGGGTCATTAAAGTATTTATGTGGCAGGTTCTCGGGGCGGTAAAGTGGG
The DNA here is from genome assembly GCF_006386435.1 of Epinephelus moara. Lineage (NCBI taxonomy): Eukaryota > Metazoa > Chordata > Actinopteri > Perciformes > Serranidae > Epinephelus > Epinephelus moara. The sequence continues at coordinate 8,594,277 of NC_065513.1, forward strand.
ATGTTTGTTCTGCTGTCTGGGCGGACTGGGGGCATTATGTCTTTCTAAATGAAGTAGTTAATTATAAACAGTGTGTTTGTTTTTCTTCAACAACATCAATTTCAGATATGTGTTTTTTTACCCTGGTCAAATGAAATTTGTACTTTTTAAACTTAAGTTGACCCTTAACCTGTGTTGATTAAGTATCAAGGCCTTTCTTTTAATCCTACGCTATTGCTGGCTTAAAAAGAAAAATGTTTCAACCAGTGGTGCCTGCAGGGGGAGGGGAGCCTTTGCCATAGCCTATGCACATGGCCTGCGCTGTTGTGAGCATTTTAACTTGCGTGGTAGTGTGTCTGTGTCCATCTGCAGTTACACCTCAGCAGTACACACAAACACAGACTATAACTTGCATGATTCACAGACAAAGCACTTGTCTTTTGCTGGACACATTTTCCCCACAAATACAATATGCTAATGTTATTTTCATGAGCCTATGACATTTTACATCGTATAAATCACCCTAGGAGCTAGCAGACTTTTCCTCTACACATATGAAACCAGGAAGAGCAGCAACATTTAACAAAGGTAACTTTCAAAAAGTCAGCTCCATTACAACTCACAAGGTTCACTGCCAAAAGAACGGTCTTATACTAAACATGTTTTCCAAACAAATACAACATGCTAATGTTCTTAGCACAAGCCTATGGCATTTTATATTGTATATAGTAGCCTAGTGACTAGTGGAGATTTCCTCATATGAAGGCAGGATAAATCAGAGATGTAGAAGACTTTATCTGGTATTTTTTGGGGCTTTATTTTCCTCACAATTTATTTTTTCTTATCTGTAAAATAAAAGCTTTGTTTTCACTGATGGAAATGGTTTTCAGCTTACAAAAATAAACAGGAGGTCTGTGTCACTGGGGAGGTGCACGTCAGGCGATGGTGTAGGGTGCAGCGTAGGCTCTATGTCAACGCGGCGCTGATGTCATAGGAACGGCATTGATTTGACGCAGAACTATAAATCCCACTTTTTATTTGCTAGTGCAAATGTTGTTGGGTCTTGTGAAACTAAACAACCTAAGGCATATTTAAATCACCTAAGTTCAGTTATGGCTTTAAGTTTTGGTGTGCCACCCCAAGATTTTGAGTGACCCCCTCTAGGCACCCCTATGAAAAATATCTGGGGCCCCACTGGTTTCAGCTTCACACTGACACAGTCACATCATTCATTTTGAAAGGGTTTCGTGGCCTCTGGAGTCTCATCTTTCCAGTTGATGTGTAATTTTGGAATATTATAAAAGCTATGGAGAAACATGTCCCGAAGGGGGATAATGGGGAATTAGAGAAAATTTATGGACAAGTCAGGGAATTTGTGGAAATTTTAGAGACAACTCGTAAAAATAAGACACTCCATGCAGCAGCCAGTTTTACACATTCATTTCATTAGAGCGTCTGCAGTCCAACTGGATCGGAAACCAGACCGAAAACAACATTAACAAACCAGGAAAGAGGGAACATCTTTAGCTGATGGGGGTATTTGATTTGGTTGTGGAAATTTTGCATGACAACCCAGTATTATCAAAAGTCTCGAGTTCAATTAAAAACACAAACATCAGCTGAACTGCAGTTATGAGGACTTCCAGGAATGATACGTGCATGATGCACACAAGATGCAAAATGTAAGGCTTTCATGTTTTATTCCTTGGCTGAACCAAAAGTTGTGGCAGCTTGAATTCCAGGTTCCATGTCGGGGAAACATAGACTGGATGCACATTGGAAACAGACTTTCTTCCAGTTCTCAGAAAAAGTTTAAAGTTACATTTGTTTAACGAATTGCCTGGCTGTTTATGCTGCGGTGATGGGACTCGCCTTTTTTCAGTCTGCGTCCGGGTTTGCCAAGAGGAGAGTGGCACATTATTGGCTTGTTTCATCTCGGATGAAGACAGATGTTGTTTTGCTTGCTTGTCATAAGCCCCCTAACCAGCTGACATGTGAGGATACACAGACAGATTTAGCACCAGGCTGAGGATGAGACACTGTGCTGCTTATGCTGCAGGTTTGAACCCACAAGGGACCGGCCTCCTCTGAAATGCAACAAACGTCAGCGTGATTTCAGCATGGCGCATGAGTTGATTACAGTGAGGTAAACAACTAATGCACAGCCTAACAAAGATAGCATAACGGCTTATATTACCAGCTAGCCTAAAGATTTGTTTGTTGCTTTTTTCCAGTCGGCCAGTGGAATTCAGTTTTGGTCTGAGGAGAAAGCTGCAACTATAAATATATCTGACAGCAGCTGAAGCCAAACATGACTTAATGTCTTGTCTTTAGGAGACAGAAAATAGCAGATGGAAAAAATCTGAGGCTTTTATCATGATGTGTTTTAAACCACCAAGAAAAGATAAGACCAGCCTTCTGATTGTAGCTATCCTGCTACTTTTGACTCGAGTGGAAGCGGACGAACACTGAAGGCATACTTGCCAACTTTGAGACCTCAAAAAAAGGGAGGATATTGAAACCAAAGTAGGGAGCTGGGGATCCTCACCCAGAAAAATCTGAGTTTCAGAGACTGTTTCCTGCATTGTGGTAATTATTAAGACATTATTACACTGCAACAGATTTTTACATTAAATACAATTAATTTGATTTAGCTTTTATGCCTCCCTGCTGGCGATAGTTGCGGCCGTAGGCACTATGTTTTTGGGTTGCCTGTCCGTCTGTCTTGACATTTGTCTTGTCCATATGTCCATCCATACAACAGTCTGTCCGTCTCATTCTCGTGAACGCGATATCTCAAGAACATCTTGAAAGACTTTCCTCAACTTTGGCACACCTTAACAATGAACTGATAAGAATTTGATGGTGAAAGGTCAAGATTACTGTGACCTTATGTTCATCTCATTCTGGTGAACGCAAAATCTTAAGAACGGCTTGAGGGAATTTCCTCAAATTTGGATCAAACGTCCAGTTGGTCGCATGAATGAACTGATAAGAATTTGGTGGTCAAAGGTTAATGTTATTGTAACCTTTAGTCTGTCTCATTCTGGTGAATGCAAAATCTCAAGAACGACTAGAGGGAATTTTCTCAAATTTCGCAGAAACGTCTAATTGGACCCAAGAATGTACTGATTCGAATTTGGTCATCAAAGATCACTGTGACCTCACAAAACATGTTTTTGGTCATATCTCAATAATTCATATGCTAATTATGACAACATTTCACACAAATGTCTGCTAGGACAAAGTTATGAAGTGATGACATTTCATATCCAAAAGGTCAAAGGTCAACTTCACTGTGACATCATAATGTTAAGCAAAAACACTTCTCTGGCCATTGTTCCATGCCATAACTCAGTCAGATATTTAATTGGTGACACTAATGTTGGGTGTCAACCTTGAAACTGTGCTGATTATATAGGCCCAGATCTTCTGTGCTGCTGGGGGGAAGAAGTGTGTGAAGCATCCACGTTGTCATAGACATGAATGTAACAGTAAGTGCAACTTGACTGGTTTGGCTCATGCCCAGGGTTCTCCATCAGAGAAAGTAGAGGAAAGCCAGACTATAGGCTTGTCCCATGGCAGGGACCCACAGAATGCCTATGTGAGGTGGAATAGGAGGATTAGTCTCTGGAGGACAGTTGGGTACCCCACCATGGCAGAGGAGGGCAAATCAGGTCTCCCCTGATCCCTGAGGCACCCCTTAAACCCCAGGTAGAGCTGTCCCATTACACACTTCTAACATGGTCAGCATGGAGTGAAGGCAGCTGCTCCCATTTCATCGAGCCCAATGGACTCCCCTCTCAAGCCCTGGAGGGTTGAAAAAGGAGGGGGAAAATGTCAGTGGGGAAAAAACAGTAGATTTTAGGGTCACAGGGTTTATTCAAGCTGTACAGTGCCAGAAACAGGCTGTGATAAATAAAAAGGAAAAAAAGTGTAAAAATGTGTCATGTATCAGGTGAAAAACAGGAGAATTGTAACCCATGGAGGAAACCGGGAGAGGGCGATGAAAAACTGGAGTCTCACAGGAAAAACGGGAGGGTTGGGAAGAGATGCAGTTTTAGAAGTAGACAAGTCTTGTTTGGACAAGACCACAAAATAGATATGATAAATAGATTTCTTGCTCATCTCCACAGGAAGCAGGGAGGTAAAACCACAGAGAGGCTTGAGGAATGAATCAGTAACTTCCGCTGAAGTCTTTATTAATCCGTGTGGACCAATCATGTATAAAATATCCCAACACTGGCAGTGAATTAGCATTTTTGTCCACTGAAAACCTCACTTACTGGAAATTGTGAAAGGTCTGTTCTCAGTTAAGGTAAAGTGTGAAGTAGTTTTTTTGTGTGTGTTTGTGTGAGTGTGATAATAGTGTTTCTATCACCCTGCATAATTGCTTCCCATCAGTTGCACAAGCGCCTTTGACTTTTTCATGCTGTTTGATCCTGATGAAAGCAGAGAATGCCGCGGCAAGACAGCTTTTGACTTAAGGTGGCTGATTGTGAAGTTGCTCTGGCAGAGAAGGAGAGATTCTTGTAAATCAGATGTGTGTTTTCGAACTAATACATCAGAGTTACTGTAACATGCACCAGGTTCTCAGTCCAGAACGTTTAGTTTCTTCACTGAGGACCGATGCTCCGTGATTTCTCCAAAATCCTGATGAATCTCCTTCCAACAAACACGCACACGCCTATACACACACACATCGCATTTGTGGCACTCAGCTGGTAACAGATTTACAGCTCATCCCACTCAACACTTTGTTCCCACCGCAGTTTATCTCTGTGCTTAAGGTTTTACGGTACCTCATTGTCCCAAAAAACCTCCAGCATCCTTCAATTAAATCTCTCCTCTGCCTCGGACAGCTCACTTTGTTGTCGTTGCCAAATTGCTCCTTCCCTTTGCTTATGCAGCAAACAACAGGGTAGCCCTGTGCCCTGCACTGATCACTTTAGCTTATCGGATCAGTTGTGTTTCCATTATTGTGAATGGGAAGCAGTACACACCCTCCTGCTGGGTTTATGACACCCTGGGAGCTGGAGGACCTGTCTGTGCCTCTGAGGCAGCAGAGGAAATCGGGTCAGGGGTCAGGAAACCCCCCTAACTAAATAACATGTTTTAATGTTGCATTACTTAAGAGCATTAAAAGGAAAACTTTTTACAGTCAAGTCACATAAAAAACAAAATCAAGTTTTTAAAAAATGTCAAGTTAGAATTACATAAATACCTAAATCAGTCCTTCCAGGATTTTGTAGGCTTCTTTTGGGATTGTAGTGATCTAAAATGTCCGATTTCACACCAGCTTTCCTAAAAAATTGCGCTTCATGTTGCAATATTACATTTTATTAACTTTTTTTGTAATGAAGATGTAGGAGCAAGTGAAAATTGCTAAAAAAATATTTTCTTTTTTTTGGTATAATTCATTAAAAACTGAAGGCAACTTGTTCTAGTAAGAACAAAAACAACTGTTATGAGCGTTCTAAGTAACCAGTAAGTCTTAATAAAGCTGTCACACCATGTTTAAACATTTAATTCAAGACTCTTAATATTTTCTTTATTACATACTCACATTCAGTCTATCACACAAACAGGCAAGCATACCTCTATTACTCTGTGATTTATACTGCTCTAATGTTACCACTAACCATGCATATTCAATCCAGTTTACCTGAATTCTTTCAGCACTTATTTGATGTGAATGCAACAGTATTTGTCATCGTTATCTGTCTTGGCTGTTGCCCACATGTTTCAGCCATTCTTCAGGTTTGTTGCAGTAGAAAAGAGTTTGTCAATCAATGGCTTTCGCTTGTGTTCCAACGCAACGTTGCACGTGATGCAAAGCAGTTTACCCCTGCTTTCACACAGAATATATGGAAATTGCCTTGCACAGTTTTTAGCAGTTATTTTTGATGGCAAATGTGAGACATTCGTGTTGCATGTGTCTGCATCTTCACAACCAGGAACAAGAAAGGGGGTTTGGTGACTCGAGGGTCAGTTAGTCAAATGTGGCCAAATTTGAAAAAAAAAAGGACATAATTGCAAGGTTGTGCAGATTTTTGTGTTGTTGTGATCGCAACATTGCTACTTCCTGGACCTTTTTATAAAAAGGTAAAATAGGCCGTTGAACTGTATATGAACACATTATATTCAACAAAATAAGAACCTCAAGTTAAAATTATAATGTCCTTTGACTTTTCTATTGATAGAATAAAAGTCAGATGATAATTGTATTGCACTGACCTTAGTCAGATTTGTATCATGATTATATGATGACGGCATGTCGTCTTTTTTTAAAAGTAAGCATTAGCAGTCAGATAAATACAGTGAAGTAATAAACTATTGTTGGGGAGTGGAGTTAGAAAGATGGAAATACTAGTTTTAAGTGCTCAAAATTGCACATAAACATAATACATGGCTTTACTGATACAGAAGAGTTGTTTTTATTAATAACCCTTAAAGGGATTTTAGCAGCTTAAGCTAAAATGTTGAAGTTCTTAGCTGGTTCAAAATTCCTTTATTCTCTCAGCACAATAGCTCTGTGTTGGTCCCACCATGGGGCAGAAACAGTGGCAGCTTACTGAGCTTTATAGTCCATGTTTTGATACATCCTGCAGGAGCAAACAGATTTAGGAGCAACACCACTGAATACCACCTACTGGATGGACTATTCATGTTGAAATGAAAACAGTTGTTTGCTCTATTACACATTATAATTAAGTGTGGCTACAGGGACAGTTTCACCAGCTCTAAGCAAAGCACAGCATTGTTAACAGCTAAACAGTTCAATGATCTGACTTCTTACTGTATGTAGCTGCTGAAGAGATTAAGCTCTCAAACAACACGAGGTGCAAAGAAAGTTCATGGCATCAAAGGATTATTGAGGATGGAGGATTTATCAAGAAGAAGTCCTTTCAGGGGTGGGCAAGGCCTTCTCTTTCATGACTCCCTAATTATGAATGCTGCCCATTTTGATTTCACTGAACACTAAGCCTCCTCACAGAGCCCGTTTGAGAGACTAGAGACAGGGGATAAAAGTCTTAATCCCTACCATGTGCACTCTTAATACTGGGAAAAACAGGGCGGCTCTGTTTTAGCACCTTAATTAGCAATGGGAGATACGGGTGCAAAGGAAGAGATGAAACGTTTGGAAATTTGTTAAAGCGCCAGTGAGGTTTTATGTCGAGTACAATTCTGTAAAAAGTGAGTCAAGAGGAATTTGGTGTTGAATACTGTGGAAAAGATTTGACAGAAGTTACAGATTTATCAGTCCAGATCTTTGCCGGAGTGTGAAAATCATTCATGCTCAATCAGGCTGTTCCCCACAGTGTAGGTCACAAGACTTTGTCTCCAACAAGACACAGTGATTTATCCCGACACCGGCTCTGTCACTTAGATTGGACATAGCATGCTGCACTTTTTTCCCCTCACGTTGCCGTGTCACAAGGTCGTCTGTGCCACACACACATCACTATATGTCAGTGAAAAATGAGAGGGCTTAATGTGTGGAAGCATATGGAGATTTGGACCACCAAGGTCTGACTCATGCTCTGTTTCAGAAGGGGAACTGGAGGAAACAGAAAGATTAGAAGGTTAAATAGAGTTTAGTGAAAGATTAGTGGGGCTTTTTCATGGCACTTAAGAACATGGTTTTTTTTTCACAAATTATCACTGTCAGGGGTGACAATTTCAGCAAATATGACAAGTATTTTCATAAACTTTACCAATTACTAAAAACACACCTTCGAGCAGTCAATTGAACAGATTAAAAAAAAAAAGAAAAAAAAAAGTGAATCACAGCAACCATGAAAGGTCCAGAAATGTGCACCAAAGTTTTAGGTTAATGGGACCAATAGTATGCAAAATTAGCTGTGGACATACAGCTACACATGTGCACACAAACACACACAAACAAACACACACACACACACACACACACACACACACACACACACACACACACACACACACACACACACATAAATGACTGAACTCACGATCCCAACTTTATATTACAGTGTACGGGTGGTGATATTTATTGTCAGATAATATTCATTTGTCTACAGTGAGAGGTTATGCCATCCCATTTATACCCCTTAATACCTCCTGGTGTATGCATCTGTGTCATAACATGCTTGCTGGATTTGTCAAAAAGAGACATTCCTTTCTGGTAATTCTAATATATTATATATGGTAATGCATATTAATGTAAAGTGACATATACCCAGTGATAAAATTTCAGCGAAAATAAAGACAAGACAGTTAATGAAGCAGTCCAGTGGAGGTGATTATTTTACCAAACCAGTATAGCTTTACTTTTCCTCTATATCCTTGAGAATATAGTGCTGACTTGCCACTGATACCCTTTATCATGTTTCATTTTGGTAGCACAGGGGGTGACACACTGCGCATGACTGGCATTTTGTATTCATAAAATATTAACTAGCAGTCTTTAGAGGCAACAGTGTGATTGGACCAAACATTTTGTACACAAACTCATCCACCTTTAACACAAGGTAACAGTTCTTTGTCCTTTTTCTCTTCAGCTTTCAAGGCCAAGATCAAGGAGGTAAAGCGAGAAAACATGGACCGCAAGGTGATCCTGCAGAAGAGGAAGAAGATGTTGATACAGGGGAACCTGAAGAAGAAGGACATAAAGACGCTGGTGATGTACTTGAAGAACGGTGCAGACTGCCCCTGCCAGCAGCTGGACAACCTGGCAAACCAGTATCTAATCATGGGCCGGAAGGTGGATAAGCAGTACCTCCTCACAGGCATCCACAAGTGGGACAAGTCCAGCAAAGAGTTCAAAAAAGCCATCAAGAAACTCAAGACCTACAAATGTCCCGCCTTCGAGAACGTCTTCAAATAATATGACCCCCCCGCCCCCTTCCTTTGGTCGCATTTCATCCTACATATGAACTTGCACAAGCATTAAAAATCCCAAACTTTGCTTTCTATTGTCCTGTTTATATATCTATATATCTTTGTATATTTACAGATATACTTTGAAATGTCCATCGTTAAGTTTTAGTTGATTGTGGTGAGTGATGACGCCACAAAAGAGGGTCGGGTTTCCTTTATTTCTTCTAACGAAAAGGACATTGTAGTAAAAGCCCTTCCTCACAGAAATCATTTCCACTATTTTTTTGTAGATACATTTACTTTGTTACCCTCTTTCATTCAACAGGTCTAGGGATTTTGCTCAAAGGTATGGAAGGACATTTTGGGAAATACAGTTTTGCTTTATTACTGAGAACTCAATGGGAAGAGTGAAAACACTCTCATGTCTGTACAGTAAATATGAAGCTAGAACCAGCAGATGGTTATTTTAGCCTAGCATAGAGACTAGAAGCAGGGGTAAACAGCTAGCCTGGCTTTGTCCAACACTAGAAACCTATAAATTGATTGTCCACTCGGACCACAAATGGACTACAAGTGGAAACCAGAATGCTTCCGTAACCTAAAATCTTGCCCCATTTTCTACAGATTCTGCGTTCACATGGAGATATCTGTGTATAGAGATTACATTGAATGGAATGGCCACCGTGGCCACATGACCACACCTACCCCAAATTCCCCTTTCCCGTATTTTCACCTATTCTCATCTGGTCACCCGCATGCTAATGTAAACTAACCATCTGCTGCTCTAGCTTCGCATTCAGTGTGCAAATATAAGAGTGGTATTGGTCTTTTCATCTAACTCAGTAAAAATGTTCAGCTATCCTTATTAATCTCTCTCACTGTGATCATAAAGTAATTAATCATAAAACCAGTGATTAGACTACAGTAGTAGCAGTTGCAGATATTTGGAGCTTTAAAAGCCACACTGTACAGGGCAGCTCTATGTAGGGTTCCTGTTGAATAAGTTACTGACAGAAGTATGAATGAGTGCTGCCGTCAGCTGATTGATTTGTCAAACTAAAGACTGCACTACCAATCATTTTGATCATTTTCTTCTAATTTCCTCTTTTTGTTTTTACATTTCTTTTCGTTACTTGAAAAATCTAAAAGAATTATAACCACCAATCTGCATCATGAGATACCATGTAGGCCTATGTGGCAGATTTCTTCATTTCTTGTTGTGCATTGTCACCTGACATTTGGCCAAATTATGTTTTTTTTACCACTTTTCTGTCTCTCTACATCCAGTCTAACTGCAGTAATCAGTATTCATCGGTAATGGAAAACGCCTCGTAGTTATACATGTTTCAAAGTGCAAAAGTTATGAAAGTGCAAATATTGCAAACTCTGTGTTCTGGTTTGTTTTGCTCAAGTGTTGCTGGTCAGTTTTAGCACTATTTTGTTACAGATTTGAATGTCAGCAGTGCATTGCTGCCTATTACATGTACATACAAATTTTACATAAATATGGAAAACTGAATGGGTGTCTGTTATATTATTTAGTTTTCTTTCTTGGATTTGCAAAGACATGGCAGTGTTGGTTGATTGATCAGTCACTTTGGTTTAGGGAAATAACTCATCAAAACAGAGTGGATTGTAAGGTGACCCTTAGGGTCAAAACACATAATATTTCACAAAACACATCATTTCAGAAAACATAATGACATTTCACAGAACACAACCAGTTTTTAGAAAACACATTTCACAAAACACATTTCACTAAGACACAATATTTCAGAAAACGTAATGACATTTCACCAAACACATTTCAAATAACACGATTTCACAAAACAAAATAACATTTCACAAAATGCAACATTTAACAAAACACAACATTCCACAAAATGTGACATTTCAGAAAACATTTTAGAAAACATATTTCACAAATCACTATTTTTCACAAAACACTACAACATGTCACGAATGTGGAATTTTGTAGTGTTTGTGAAATGTAGTACTCTGTGAAAGGTGTTTTGTTAAAAATCGTTTTCTGAAATGTGGTTGAGTTTTCAGGAATTTTTACTATGTTTTGATCCTCAGGGCCACTGTAGAATTGCGTGGTACAAACGTGGCTCCTAGATGGTGAATCCTAATGACGTTGGTGATGCCGTGACTTTACTTCTATAAGCATCAGGCCAATTATTGTTCAACACTTGGGTTTATTACACAATACTAAAAACAGCTAACGACATTCAGCCTCAGCTGTAGTTTATGTTTAGTGTTAATTATTAAGTTTGTTTAGCTCAAAGCAATGCTGTTCTCATATGTACAGCCTCACAGAGCTGCTAGTGCAAGTCTGGATTATCAAACAGGCAAAGTAACTGCCCCAGTGCCCCAGAACATCAGGGTTCCTAAAGCGCCATGGTAGTGGAGCAATTACTTTGCAGTGATTTGATGTATTAAAATTTGTTAACTACAATGCCCCATTACAGAGCAATAAAGCTTGGTGTCAACATAAGAACTCTATATAGCTATGCTAGTTACTTGTAAACTGGCATTTTAAAACTGTCTCGTAAAGATTGTCCATCTTTTCTTTCTGTAAACCATAATTTCAGGCTTTGCGTGTGATGTGTGTCTTGCTGTTAAAACAAAGTACAGTATGAACTGCCAAAACAGCCAGTTTCTGCTTTGACAATCAAGTCAAACAGCTGTGCCAAACTAACATTTTCATGCTTTTTGGAAAGATAAAGCATGGCGCTGCCAGTTCTTCACACCGAAGGCTCTCTCGTGCGAGCATGTTTTTACCCCCCCCCCCCAGCTCTCTGACGATGCTTCTCCTGATTTCCTGATTCAGGTTTATTGTGGTTTCACAGGCTGTTGGTGCTTCGGTATGTGGTGTGTAAATGCTAATACTGAGATATATCTCGTGCTGATAGTGAACTCCAATGCTTTCTTAACCTAAAGGCAGCATTAATTAACTGTCAAACTTAAAAGATTTGTCTTCACATAGTTTGTGCTGATGGATATGGTTTCATGCTGAACAAGCATGACCTTCCCATGCCAATTTATTTGATTCATGTACAGTAACATGCAAATGTGCACAGAATTCAAATAACTGACAGAGGCAGCCTGTGTTTTCCCTGCACAAGAAACACAGATTTGAGTAACTCGATGATGAATGTTTTAATGTAAATACTTTTATGAGCTGAAATCCATCATGTCAGTGCAACAAGCGTAAACAACAAAACATGAAACCGTTCTGTCAATAAAAAGGCTTGTTAAAAACCAGGAAGTATCAAACGGACCAACGTCTCGCCCATCTGGTTTCAGTAATGGCTTTGGTATTGGAAAATATATCTCAGATGTGGACTTTGCTTTCTAATCATTACTTCAGCTGCCTTCAAAAGAGCTCCAGAAAACCCGGGGCCTAGATCCAGCTTTGTCCTATTAAGAGATGATCTGCAAAAAAACATCCTGTTGGATTCGTCGTCTCACTGAAAACCTCAAATTGACAAAGCTGATGAAATACTATTATGATTGTTTCAACGTCACAGGCTAGGAAAGTATTCAATTACCCCTGCAATCTTAATACCACACACTTGATAACACATTGCTAAGTGTGCAGCTGCAAAGTCTGATTGGATAGAGAGCTCTCATGTATATATGCACCAGAACCTACATAAATGTGCTTCTGTTTACAGCAAATACTTTTGTCCTGATGACAACATACACTTCCTTCATTGTCTGCTCAACAGCTGGCAAATAATATAGTTAGAAATGTAGCTCCAATACGTGATGCAAAATGCACGTATAGATATTTTATAATATTTTGCCCCTTTGTTTAAAAAATAAATAAAATTCTCTTCACACAAACTTCATTTTACAAAATGAAATATCTCGTTCACATGCAAAAATGACCCCAAATGCTTGCTGCCATTAGCTGTCCTCTGCTGTCTCCTTTGTCACAAAGTTGTTAAAGTGTACAGGCTGGCCTTAACTTCCAAAACACCTACTGTAGATCTCATTACAATTATTTACACTTGATCTCAGGGTAAAGGAGGAATTGAAGGAGGACTTTCCCAAACGCTCCATTTTACATGTCCACACAGAGTAACCAGAGTTCTGTAAAATCTGCACCTTTAAAGGCTTTTTTTTTTTAAAAAATCTGCATTTTAGTGACCTAAAACTATTTGCAGAAGCTGATGCATGAACTCATCTTATGTGATGCAAAAGATAATATTTAATCAAGTTCAATGTTAATGTGTCAGACAACACTCTTGACTGTACTCTTTAGCCTGCTTTATTAGACCAAGCCCCCAGAAAGAGCACAGGGCTTTGAAGCTAATTTTACATAGCAGTCAAACCATGGAATGACAACCTCTGGGTCAACACATTCTCACTCCGACCTTGTCACATATCAACATTTGTTCATGGACTTTCAACGTCCAGATACAACGTGCAAGGTACCCTGGATCCATTGGCAGTTGATGCTCTGGGACACTGTGTCAAGTTCTGCCTGTTACATGCATTGTCTTCTTTCAAACTACACTACACATACAGTCTATTTCAAAATAAACGCACTACCTTGGTACAACCCACCAATTGACCTTTTTTTTCCTTCAGCAACTAATGCACATTGCTGGGTTTAGGCAGCAAAAACATGTGGTTGGGTTTAGGAAAAAAGAACAAGGTTTGGCTTTATAATCTTTCGGGATGCGAACACTGCTTGCCTGAGTGAAGGCCAGTGTTTGTTGGACCCATCCACCACCACTACCACCTGCCTCACTTGGACTTTTGCCTCCATATCTTATCTTATCTCTTATTACTTATATCATGCCAGTGTTAAAGGACGGCTTTTTTTGTCGGTGTCTGACGCTGGAAGTCACTGCCCAAGCGCCAGATTTCGACGACTTTGGAGTGAGACCGGGTTGTCTGGGTTCATAACGCGATGCTACTGGGCAAAAATACTTTTCCCTTTAGACTTACAATGTAAAGAAATGCCTGTAAATCAGTGGATACATTTTTTTATCAATATAACCCCCATGAAATAACTTGTTTCATTATCAGGATTTGATTCATTCAGTCTGATAACATTTCTTAAGTCTGGAATTAGCCACTCATCCGGCCAAAAGTCTCTTATGCAATTGCTCTCTGAGCCAAACAATGCGGAAGATCTAGGTACTTTTATACTCGGGAAGTGAAGCATTTTTGGCTTCATGCCCCACTAAGCAGCTTTTTAGGAATGAATGGGGCCTCGCCTCCAACACTGTATTCAGTTGTCTTTATACATCCACGTAGGTATTAAACCCGGTATACACTGTGTGATTTTGGGCTGTCCCAGACAAAAGATGACCATCATAAAAGAAAGGTGGCGATATCTTTGGTTGTGGCTCTAAAACGGTGGTCCTACGTTGCACATTGAGAGGTTCAAGGATGGCTGTTGTCACAGTCTTGCAATCAAAGACAGCCTAGGATTTCTGACAGTGTCAGAAATTTGGGATGACCATCCCACAGTGTGACTGCTGTTACGACATATGTCAACTAACCAACCAACAGAAATGTAGCATGAAATGACGCACTGGCACTAAACCCAAACAGATGGATAGCAGCCCACCAAGGTTGCAAAATGCCCTAAAAGAAATGTGTTGGCAAAGCGGAAAACCTTGCGGAGTTGTGGCGGCAGAAGCCTTGCCTGTATCATGTGTCCTTCAGCTCTTACCATGATTGTGTGAAGAAGGACGAAGCGTGGAAGGAAGTAGCGGTGGAGTTGCTAGCAAACAGTTAGCGAACATACACACAGACACACAGCAGTATAGTCTCCACTAAAATGTAGGTTTTTTAATAATGTGACCCTCTATGTTGTGCTTCACAGTTGGAGAATCAATAACCTGTGAGCATCCTTGCAAACTCAGAATGGGAAGCTCTCGCATCATACATTGTAGCCTGTGATTCAGTTGGCGCTGTCATTGCACAGTTTGCATACATCAAACTTGATGTCGTACCCAAGTTTCTTAGATCCATGTCTCACAGTGTAGCTTGTACTAGACTTATAAGATCGTTGAAACCGCACAGTTGTAGGAGGCTTAAAGGTGCGGACACACCAAACCAACATCAAAGAACTAGCGGCGACGAAAGCCAACTGTTGCGTCGTCTACGTCGCCTCACGTTGCCCTGTGTCAGTTGCATTTGAACACACTACACGGACTACATCCGACGGCCAAGTGGCAAGTACGTTCAGCGCCTGCGTGAGAGAGAGTGGAGTGAGAGAGTGGTACATCCTGACAGCCGAGAGGTTTCCTATCTGTGCAGCTGAGCACCGCAGCACCTCCACAGACTATTACTTACAGACAGTCCCGGTGTTTCCTCCGCAGCCTCCTCTTCACTCAGCTTCACTCAGCTGCCCGATATACCCGCTGCTTCTTCCCACTTTAACCTGAATAACAAATCAGGGCTCGGTGCTCCGGTTGGATCCAAACGAAGAGCTGGGGTTAGCTCAGAGACTAGCGGAGGCTAACTGGCTGTGCGTCCCTCTGTCATGCTGTGGCTAACGCTCCGCTAGCCACTCCCAGCTAGCTCCGGTTTGTTATTCAGGTTAAAGTGGGAAGACGCAGCGGGTCTGTCGGGTAGCTGAGTGAAGTGGAGCCTGAGGAGGAAGCACCGGTTAGCCCCGGTTTCACTACAGGCAGATTCACTCGCTATACAGGGGCGAGGGAATAAAACCTGAGCAGCCAATCAGAGTGATTTCTTTCACCGACTAGCTCCACCGCCGATTCAACATGCTCAATCGGCCGAAAAGCCGCCAGATACACCGCAAAAACTAGGCCGACAGACGCTCACCAACAGCCGACCGTCGGCTTGGTGTGTCAGGGCCTTTAAACGCACAAGATGCTCTTCCTCTGTTGCACTTCTGACAGAGTAGCTGCTCAAGGCACTAGCCACCCCTCAATGGTCAATACACATGTCATTTCAAACAGAATTCTGGGACCTGTCGCCACACTGAAATCTTAAAGACTATGGCAGCAGATACTCTATATTTTTCTTATTCTCAACAATACTATGAAAAGACTTACAAAAGGAACAATGAATAGCCTGATACTGGTATTTCTTCTTCTTCTGTGCCATAGAGCTGCATTGTTGTCCAAAAACTATTACAAACTGACTTGCTCCTTCATTATCATGAACATACACATTGTAGTTTATTTTAACTTAATCCCTGTCCTGCTGCCAGTGAATGCTAAATAGAGCCCCGAAGATGTGTCAAACTGCAGCTGAAAAAAGTCCCAAATAAATGCACGATTTACTCCTGTTTGAGCCTTTTTGAATAAAACAACTATATCTCTGAAGCTTTTTTTTTTTTTAATAATACATCTTCAGTATGAACCAATGGGGCTCAGTGCCACAGGCAGGCTGGGAGGTCAGAAAGTACTGACAAAAGGACTAACGCAGAAAGTTTACAGATATAGGTGTTACTACTCAAAAGTGTTGAAACATTTTCTGTACTGGTTTCGAGGGACATCCTATAAAAACTTTATCGCCGTAACATTTCAGAAAACTGCTTCCCGAAGACTGTTCTGACCTCTGAGATCACAGTGAATGTAGTCTGTGACTAATAACTCCATACCAGAGAAGGCTCTACCTCTTTCTCCCCTCTGCGTTTCAAAGACACATCTGGGGAACTTTTGGACACCACTGTCTATTTAAGATGCAACTCCACATCCTCACATGAACAGGAGGAAACAATAAAGTGTTATTAAGACTTATGGAGCACATATTTGGCAGCAAATAAGCCATCGTAACATGACTTTCTTTTTTTATTTCTCCTCACTGGGTCCAAATGTTTTGTTTTATGGATCTCTGAACCGTGGCTTGTCTTGAGGTTTTAAAAAGTGAGGCATTTCTCTGTTCCTGATCCTTGTGTGTTCCTTCAAAGCTGCTGCCATTTCCCCAACTGCTATAAAACCGTCTTTTGTATTTAATGGTATAGCTGCATTCTCTGTTTTATGGCGCACCACCAGTAGCCAGTAACTTAAATGGGTCATTTTGGAGGATTTTGCATAGGCAGCTCAGTCAGCCACAATTTGCGGCATAATAAAACAGGAACATGTACAAATCACATTTAAAATGTAACATTAAAATGACTTCCTGTAGTTACAAATATGAAATACATTCTCTTTAATACAGTTTGGACTGGATTTTGATGTTGTGAAATACAACATTAGCATGACAAGAGCTTCTTTAGTTTGTGAGTGCTTAAATTTACAAAGTCTGTTGTGTTTTTGGCTCCTCTGCTGACCCTGAGCTTCTGAGCAAACCATTAATGTCTCTGGCATGTCTGCAAGATTCAGGAAGAGGGATGAGTCGACACACTGCGTTAGAGACCAGGTTCCTCAGGAATCCTGGGATCGCAGTCAAATTGGCAGATTAGTCATATCAATCTTCTGGCTGCTAACCGCCCAGAACCTCAGGCTGTTTGCCTCTCGCTGGTGCAGCTCGCAGCGTGCGATTACGACTACATCAACCATTTAAATCTTGGGGGAGAACGGGATAACCTGAAAGGGAAAATGTAACAGAGAAACAATTGTTTTCTTTTTCAGTCTACAAGCGAGCAGGAGGAGGGGGTGGGGATGGACTACACATGTGGCCGGCGGCCATATGTTTTTGAATAATAGCCATTAGTTTTAAGAGGATGATGTCATTGTAGGATTGCTGTTCCAGTAACTATATTCCTGCAGTCCTGGATCGGATCCCTGAAATGACTCCTGCAATGCATGATTCTTATTCCTCACAGGCGAAGGCGAGGAAATATTTGCAATAAACATACATAGATTGGTGAGCGTATTTCCTCAGCCCGATAATGTAAAGTTATAATCAAATCAGGCTTTTGTTTCACACATTGGTCTTGAGGAAGAAAAAAAAAGAACACTGCTCCTTCCAACAGTGGTAGATTTTTGATTCACTCCGCTTTTAATTCACAGCTTTCAGCTCGCAGTTAAACCTCCTCCTCTTCAGAAACCTCTCACAGAGTCTCACCCTCTTTGCCTATGGACTTGGGTAAGGATGTGAGTAAATACGAGTCTCTGGATAAAGCTGTGGGATGCCAGTGTCAACATGGCCATGCTGTTCTGGGAGCACTTCACTGGCTATCACCAGTGACCAGCCACACGCTATAAAAACATTTGGTGAAAAAATGAGAATTTATGAGCGGTCATTAAAAACCATGAAGAGCTGTCAAAAATAACCACAGAGGGTAAGTCAAAGTTGTGCTGTAATGGAAGCAGCTGAGTCAACTTTGGGGACCTGACCGTAAAAGATTTTTCAATGACTGGGGAGAATGAACATGCTTTTAACAGGAATCACACACTGAAATTTTATATCATATTTAACAAGTTGCATTCTTAGTTGTTCGTGCAGTTCATCGAAAACAAAAGAAATTCATTCTACATTCCCACAAAGCGTTCATCTGTGGAATCCTTCCTCACAAAACCATAAATTCACACAGCGTCCATCAGTTTGCTACTTCGTACTACAAAGATTTATAACATCGCAAACTATTCCGCAAATAAAACTGCGGGTACACTGAGTTGGGCAGGTTTCCCTGTTTGCAACACACAAGACACATTTACAACAAATTCTTCAGCTGCGTTAGCCGCACAGTGCTTTAGTTGAAGTATGAGGAGAGAGCTCCACGGCTCACAGTCAGCCAAATCTATCATGGCAGCCTGTTAAAAGTTCAGTTGTTGCTCAATAATGCCTCTCCTGCTTCCAAAGCCAATGAGTTTAAGGGAATTTCATAAATTGTTCCCCCAATAAACCACAAGCAGCTGTTACTTAGCAAAGTTATAACCAGGATGTAGGGGAGTGTAAACCCACCGAAACTCACTTTTACCAGGATTTGACTGCACATTGGAATTCACCCATTCCTCTATCATGCATCTTCATCACCTAATGATGTCCACAGTAATGCATACTGACATCAGTCTTTAAACTGGCATGGGATTTCAAACATCTCACATCAAAATCAACAGTTTTGTCTCTAAATCCACCCTGTGGACTAAACTATACATGTTTTAGGTAGGGACAGGGATCGGAGAAAATGCAAAACAACAAAATACAACTGTAGTTTGTCCATGGCATCAAGAATGACACAGTGAAGGATTTTCTTATCTGATGCTTCTATCAACAGGAAAACTTAATTCGTCTGTACCTTCCAAAACAAGACTAGAAGCAGCCCAGTCACCAGAATAAAATGCTGGCATTATACATTTCCTCAAACCACTTATATGGTGCATTCATACATTTCACATGTATGACATAAGTCACATTACATGTATAAATGCTGAGTTTGTCATTAGGGGTAGGAGGGTATGGTGGATGGCATGACACCTAGGTGAGACGGCTGTCAAGCAGCAGACATCAGCAAATCTCTATTCCAGGCCAACAAAAGCAGGTGGTGATTTTTAATGTCAGTTCAGGACATGTCCAGCAGTGTTTGTAGCAACAAAAGCAGGTGTTTTTTTACAACATTTTGGGACGTGTCTAGCATTGTTTGTAATGATAGAAGTGGGTGTTTTGTAACAACAGTTTGAGACATATCCAGCTGTGTTTGTAGTGACAAAAGTGAGGTTTTTTTTGGCAGTTTGGGATGTGTCTAGCAGTGTTTGTAGGAACAAAAATGGGTGGTTTTGAACAACAATTTGGAAAGTATTCAGAGGCATTGTCACAGCAGAAGCGCAAGTGTTTTACAGTTTGGGACATGTCCAGCTGTGTTTGTAGTGACAAAAACGGGTGTTTTTAAATTAAAGTTCAAGATATGTTCAGCCCTGTTTGTGGCAACCAAACTGAGTAATTTAGGATCAAACATGATGTTTTCCTAACCTCAACCAAGTGGATTTTTTGTGTTAACCTAATCACATGTTCACCGCAGCATTAATAAAGAATTAAAAATGTAAACAAAAGTAAGTTTCAACATATCCTTTTCGTATGAAATGTGCAAAGCCGTGGTTTGTAGAAATGTACAATTCCAACCTTTTTTCTGGCCATCGGGTTGCTACATTAGGTTGCTAGAGTCTACAGCTATGTAGTAGGTCTGTTAATGCTGCACTTGAGCTACATGCTCAATCAGCATGCTAACATGCTTACAGTAATAATGTTAGCTTGTTGATGTTTACCAAGGATAATGTTTATCAAGGTCACCATGTTGGTTTATTTTGTTTTCATGCTAACATACTCTAACTGAGATTTTGACTAGATGATGGCCCCAGAGGAAAAGTCAGGACATCAAGTCATTGTAACTTATCCTCTGGGGACCATGAATGTGTGTGCCAACTTTTACAGCAGTTGGTGAGATATTTCATTTAAAAGCAAAAAAGTCAACCTTGTGGTGGTGCTAGAGAAAATGTCAGAGGATCAACAAAGTCAGCGGTATACATCATCTGGAGGCCATGATTATCTGTTCAAATTTTAGGCCAATCCTGACTCTGTGTCATTCCAAAGTCATGGGATACTGGTGCTTGAACAATGACTTCCAGTGTCAGACACCGATGAAAAAAGCCATTCTTTCACATTGGCATGATACACAACCAGTCGCCATTGGCCTAAGGTAACCACGTTTGTTTGTTGTTTAAGCAAATAAACAATAATTTGTGATGCTGTACTGACGTAGTACGTTTATTTTGAAAGAGACTGTATGCAAGCTGCACATTTCCTGTGAAAACCGAAGTGTATTTTGAAAACAGACAATGCATGCAACAGGCTGAAGTTGACACAGCATTCCAGAACATCAACAAGAAATGCACCCATGGGTACCTTGCATGTTATATGTCGACAAGGAACTCCATGACCAAGTGTCGATATGTGTGGTAGATCATGATATATTTGTGAGGCACCACCTACTGGTGGTGCCAGAGGAAAGGTAAAGTCAAAGTAAGCAGAACATATCCTCCTTCAGGGACCTTTGGGCATCCAGTTTTTTAAGAAGTTAAGATAGGTTCAGCCTGCCTTCCCACCCCAATAAAACTTGTATGGTCCCAAACAAGAAATTATACAGAGGCTGATGTCACTCAGAATGTAACTTGGCAAAAAACTTATGAAAAAAGGACGTAATCATTTTCTCTCCACTGAGTGACTCTTCCAATCAAATGAACAATTTTGTAAATGTATTTTTAAACTTTCATTTACACAGAATCATTATTCCATTTGTAATCTATTCTACTGAATTCAAGGGAAGATGCATAAAAAGATGCATAACACATGTACAATGTTTGATCTAAGAGAGTGGTACAGGCATAAGAACATAGAGCTTCAATGAGTTAACAAGCTGACACTGGATGTATAATTCTGTCAGAGTGAAAGATGCAACCTTAAAACTACTTAATGAGGGAAAACAGGGAAAACTATAGGTATACTGCCATGCCATGCATGTAGCACTGTTAAACAGAAATATTTTCACTAATTACTGTGATACTAAGAGGAAAATATGCACAGACAAATGTCAAAAGGCAACTTCTTTACCTTCTATTTTCTGTTCCATTCCCCATTCCTGGAGTCATTGCACCACTGTCTACAAATAAATACATGTTTTTCATCCTCTGAAAGCTTTAGCAGTTTCACTTTGTTATTCATATTGATAGGAAATGTGTTTTAAATCTTTCAGTTTGCAATAAACAGAAGAAGGACTGTGTAGTAAACATAAGCAGTGATTACCACCAACTGTCAAACAACAAGACTTAAGAGAGTCTACAGCCATGCCAGCGGCACTGAGGCTGTTCTAGAGTCAGCTAAATGCATTCATCAGCCAGCATACTAACATGCTCACAATGACAATGCTAACATGCTGATGTTTAGCAGGTATAATGTTTACCATGCTCACCATCAACAGTTTATAGCATGCAAACACTTGCTCAGCAGGGATGAACACAAAGTAGGCCTGTATCTGAGGCTGATGGAAATGTCACTGCTGGTCATACTGTAAACCAAAGTACTGAACAATTTAGACCTGGTGATGGTGCTAGATAAAAGGGAAGGAAGGTCAGTGGGTCACAGAAATCATGTATGAATGTCTGCAGGACTTCATGGCAATCCCTGTGATACTTTTTTGAGATATTTTCATCTAGAGCTTTAAAGTTGCAGCTGGTACAGATGAGGCTAATTTTATTCATTCAATATATTACTAGGTGGATGACCCTGTAATAATGTATTATAAACCTTATGTGTATATATATATATTAAATCAATAATCAAGTAACTAAAGCTTTAAAAAGTACACAAAAAGTACTATATTTGCCTCTCAAATGTAGTGGATTAGCATGACAATACTCAAGTAAAGTGCAAGTTCCTCAAAATTGTCCTTAAAGTAGTACTTTACCTACAAAATGATCAATTACTCACCACATGCTACCTTAAATTTGCCAGGAAAATGCTGTTTTTCTCACGTAAATCCATGCTGAACAAAGAATCCAAAAGAGGCATTCCTTCTTCATGAATTGTAGTAATCAAGGAGCCAGATTTAACAACAGCAAAACTATATCAAAACATTAGTTAAGAAACTCTCACACAACTCATGGGGCTCTAGTTTCGCAGACCGGGCGAGATGGGGGCGCAGCGCACCTGCGCTTCACCAGCTGGGTGTGGCCAGGCGGATTTTGCAAGTTTGGCACACCGTGCGTCTGGCACAGCTACTCTTCTTTCCCACCTCCGTCCCTCCTACCTGCGCAAGTCGGAAAGAGGGAGGAGAGAAGGCGTGGAGTGGGTTTTACACACATCACACCAATCAAATGAGCCCCTCTGCGAAGGCGTAATGAGAGTTTACTCAATTCGCCATGGCAGAAGACCCCTCTGCGAAGGCGTAATGAGAGTTTACTCAATTCGCCATGGCAGAAGAGAGCAGCAGCATCAGACAGCCAAACTTCTCCCAGGAGGAAACTGATGTTTGGTCCGGGAGGTCCAAGTTCGCAGTGTCCGAATATACGGAACTGCGAGCAGACCTCCACGGGCTGATGATGCAAAGGTAGCCTGGGAGGAGGTCACCACAATTGTAAATCAATGTTGCGTTTCTCTCGTGCGCGCGCGCTCTCTCTTTCTCTCTCGCAGTCTCACTCTGTTTCTTTTCTTTTGACTTTTCTAAGATGACAGATGCTGAATATATACTCCCTATCTGATGCTGTGGCTGTTTGTGGTTGGCTGAGAGGGATGTGAACTCATTAGTTTGCAGCTGTGTTAATCAAATCAGGTTGGGTTTCCACCAAACATGCCAAACGTGCCAAACGGTGCCAATCCCCTTCGATCTGACATCAGATGTGACGGGACAGTCGATATAGAGATACATTTATGTGCTGATTGCAGATAGTTGCATTGAATAGTGTTTTTTTGGGTATTTATTGCATCGTTACTGTGCCTGATATTCTGGAAACCTGCCTGTGAGGTTTTGGTGACGTGTGCGCACTGCCCGCCGGTCAGCCAAACTTCGGCTTACACCGGCTGCGCTCCGCCTGCGCTGACAGTAGACCTGGTCTCAGCTGGCGAGCTTTTAGTGCACCTTCGGTGAAGCCTTTTGGCACGAAGCTGTCACTGTGCCAAGCTAGATCTGTCAACACCTCCCCCTGCTGCGCCACCACACCCATCTCAGTGCACCTCGGTCTGCCAAACTACCAAACTGAGCGTGCCTCGGGTTGCGCTGCTCGAAACTAGCTCTGCGTGGGGTTGGCCACCCTGCGCTGGGCCAGGAAACTAGAGCCCATTTAGTTCAATCCAAGTCTCATTTATCTAGTCCAGTGGTAGGCAAGCTGCGGCTCTGGAGCCACAGCTGAAGCCACAAGTTTTGACAACTAAAATATGCATCAATTGTCCTCAGCCCAGCGCCTTTTCACCTACATTTTGCCAAATCTCAATATCGGTGAATACAGTTGTCTTGAGTCTCCCTAGCTTGGCTCGCTATGGATTCCAAATCCAAAAAACAAAAAGTTCTGGAAGAAAACAGAATTTAATATAATTTTTAATAGTTTTCTCTGCTTTTACCACCAACTCTGCAAAGTTTAAGTTCCATAATAATAAACAAATAATCATAAATAGCCCACTACAGTGCCACCTGGTGGTAAAACATATTAATGAATGCTCATTTCAACCTATTTGTACTGTTGACAGGCTAATTTAGATTTAATAGGCTGTGTTGCCTTCATTATAAGGCTTAACATGTTTTGCGGTTGCAGTTAGATATTTTACATATTATATACATATATATATATATATATATATATATATATATATATATATATATATATATATATATATATATATATATACATATATATTTGGTCCAAAATGGATTTTTTGATAGTGCAAGACGCTGACCCTTGATTTAGTCATATGATTGGTACTTCCAAAAACATGCGTTTTTGCTAAAATGTACTGTCACGGCAAACACAACCCTGGGCACTTGGTACTATTACTCAGGGCAAATGCTCATCTAGGGGCTCCAGGGCTAGGCTGCCCCTACATATATTACCAGAGAGTGAGCATTTGGCTGCCAGGCCAAAGGGATGTGGACCTACCTGTAGCCTTGCTGTCCAAGTACTGATCCAATGGCTATCACTCGGTCAGCTCGCTCTCCCTGGTCCAATACTGCTCAGTGTTGGTACTCATTGACAGTTTATTTGTAGACATTAAATGCAGACAAGAACTTAAAACAACACCACAAAGGTAAAAGGAGGAAACTTGTCCCTTTTAAGACCCTTTTACACAGAGATTGTGCTATAGGTCCACTACGGAGTCCCTTCTTTATGCCACCTTTACATTTTTTTACACAGAACCAAACAACGGCAGCATCATGCTGCTCCAGAAAGCGTGCCAACATCTCAAAAGCAAAAGAGGCGTAATGGCCATGACATGTAACGCAAAAAGCGCCAGTCTCTAATGTGACATATAACATGCAGCGTTTTCTGAACAAGGACAATGGCAGAACATGGTAATAACAATTATTTACTGTCCATTTTTTAGACACTGTTCTTGTTCTTTGAGTTAGCTGCTAACTGCTATCAGCTCCATTTTAAAATCTCTTGCAGTGGGTCGCACACATAATACATCTTAAAACCGTCGCATATGTGCTACCCATGATCCTGTCCTACCAGCTGTCTCTTTTGTTCAGACGTCGTCTGTATAAAGGTGAGACAACTCCGTCCCCCATTCCGTGGTCATACCTTTTCTACAGAACAGCCAGGCAGCATAATGGCATGAAATTCCCACCTTAAGATGGATTGTAAAAGGCTTTAATTACTGAAGCACAACCCCTTTCAAACTAACACAGGCTCTATGCCTAGGTAAGCCCAACACACCTAGCCTGACAGTCATGCAAGACAGCCAATGGGAAGACCTTGTGCCGTGCAGGATCACCAATAGGACAGTGTGCCGTGACAGAATGATTTTAAAACAAGTCAATATAGACAGTCTCATACACAGATGAGTAGCATGCCTGGGCTCACATGTCTGTTTCAAATCTGAGCTTAAAGCACATGCACGTGCCTGAGTGTGCTAAGGGAGCAATGCTTTTCGGAGTAAATGTTTTATATTGTGACATAAATGCGTGTGCTTGTGCAGTACTGAGCATATGACTGGATAAATGAGACTTATTCTGCACAAGTTGCATGAGAGTTTGTCAATGGAATGTGTTGATATAGTTTTTCAGTTGTTAAACAAAGAAGTAGAAGAAGAAGATATACTGAGGGGAAATTCAATTTTCTTTCGTACACAGGCCTACACACACAGGCCCGAAATACACACATGCACAAACAGGACCTATACATGCATCAAATGGAGAGATGTCACAGTGAGGGGGTTGCCTTGGATAGGGGCCCCAAGCAGTTAGGGGTTCAGTGCCTTGCTCAAGGGCACCTCGGCAGTGCCCAGGAGGTGAACTGGCACCTCTCCAGCTACCAGTCCACACTCCATAATTGGTCCATACGGGGATTTAAACTGCGACCCTCCAGTTCCCAACCCAAGTCCCTATGGACTGAGCAACTACCACTATGTGGACCCTGATTACTTAAGTACATGAAGAATATTCACCTTTTTTAGATTTTCCACTCACAGTGGAGGCATTCAAGGTAATTGATACATAAATGGCCATGGGGGGTGAAGTATTCCTTTAATCAAAATTTGAGGTACCTTTTCTTTACTTAAGTATTTCCATTTTATCCTATTCCACTCGACTTTGTTTCAGAGGAAAATATTGCACTTTTTACTCCACTATACATTTCAAAGCTTTTGTACAGTACTTGAGTAATTACATTCCACCACTTAGTGTCTCCTGCAAAGGCAGTACAGAAACTCTACATCAATGAGAAATTTCACAAACCAAGGATCCCTTGACAAGATGTCTTTGATTATTTCAAACAGCCTACTACTGGAAAATGAACAGTAGATCCATCGAGCCAGCAATCATTGAATGGTAGTTACTCATTTATAATAGCACCTTTCACTGACTACTATCTTTCTCCCAGGTTTGTTCCATCACACCCTTTGTAACTCCAGCACATTAGTGATTATTCTCTGGGCTGACTGTCTTACTCACTCCAGAGGGCGGCTTTGAACCATGGCCACCTACTTATTATGTTATCATGATATATTTATGCAAAAAAGACAGCTTTACAGGGTTTTTCCGCCTAAAACGAACCCACATTGCATATTTAGTTTTCCTGGCACAGTTCCCTCTGGAAAATGTTGAATGTACAGGTGGTCTTTGAAAAGAATGTACACATTTAGGAGCTGTAATTATGAATGTACTTTTTCCAGGTAACAAGTGAAAAAAATTACACAAGAGTCACTCAGTAAATACAAGATAACTAAATACAAAATGTTAGCCATGTGTCATTTGCAACATCTGGTTAATTATAGCATTCAGATACTGTAAGTCTTGTGTGTTTAACTGTGCAACAAAAAGCAAGGAGAAAGGGTTTCATTAGAGACTTCAGTTACTGAGAAAAATCGTTCTTGGACTTCTCAGACATATGTGAAAGGGCAACGATATCATGATTGTTAGATTACAGACGCTCAGGTAATTTTGTAAATTATGGTTGATAATGGCTGCAGGTGATGGTACAAAGACAGTCTACTGTCTGTTTGTTTAACCTGCAATTTAGATTTTTCAGAGCTATAATTGTGATTGTTGGAGCAAATTAAAACTTACTTGAATATTCTGATTCTGTACGTGAGCTGGATCAGCTCTGAGAGTCATGATGTGGATTGTACAACTAAACAGACACTCTAAATGTAACTCTCTCAAATCTATGGATGCCCATTTCTGCCAAGAAAAGAGAATAGATGAAATTTTGGTGACAAAAAAAGGCTCTTGTTTCTTTCTTTTGTTTCTTTTAACATTTGTGACTTTCTCTGTCAACAAAAATATGACTTTCTATGTCCAAATTACAAGATATGTCATAATTGTGAATTATCCATACATCTATTTTCATCTGTTTATCTGGGACCAGGTCACAGGGGCAGCAAGCCAAGCAAAGCACCCCAGACGTCCCTCTCCCCAGCAACACTCTACAGCTCCTCCTGGGGGACCCTAAGGCGTTCCTAGGCCAGATGAGATATGTAATCCCTCCAGCTTGTTCTTGGCCTACCCCAGGGCCTCCTACTAGTATGATGTCCCTAGATCAACTCTAATGGAAGGCGCATCGTAATCATATGCCTGGACCACCTCAACTGACCCCTTTCGACGCAAAGGAGCAGCCGCTCTACTCCAAGCTCCGTTTAAATGTGTGTGTTGCTCAGTCTATCTCTAAGGCTGAGCCTGGCCATGGAGGAAACTCGGCTGCTTGTATCTGCAGTCTCATTCTTTTGGTCACTACCCAAAGCTCATGACCATCGGTGAGGGTTGGGACGTAGGCGGACCAATAAATTGAAAGCTTCACCTTTTGGCTCAGCTCTCTCTTCACATCTGCGGTCCGATGTGAAGAGACCACACCAAACTGTGGATCCATCTCACGCTCCATTCTACCCTCACTCGCGAACAAGACCCAAAGATACTTGAACTCCTTTGCTTAACTCTCCCCCAACCCAGTGGGGGCAGTCCACCATTTTCCGGCAGAAAACCATGGCCTCAAATTTAGAGTTGCTGACTCTCTTCCCAACCACTTTACACTCTGCTGCAAACTGCCCCAGTGCATGCTGGGGGTCACAGTAAGGTCAACAGAACCACATCACCTGCAAAACTCAGAGACACAATTCAGAGGTTTCCTGCCCCCGGCTGTGCCTCGAGACCCTGCCCATGAACCAGAAGGCCCATCTCAAAGATCCCAGTACCTTGTAATCCTGCAGTACCCCCCACAATGTTCCCTGAGGGATGCGAATTAAACATCAATGAGTCAAAATTATATAACAGTAAGTAAAATTGTTCACTTACTAGTTTACTTAGTTATATATTTGACTTTGTATAGCCTATCAAACACATTTAGGAGCCATAGTTATGAATTTATTCATAATTATATTCATAAATACATTGATTTTAGTAAAACTCTTGATTTATGATCTTGTGATTCCATGAGTAAAGATTTTGACCAAGTATCGCATAGGTTTGACTTTAACAGTCCAAATTTAGACTAAATATATGATAATTTGCTTTACCATGAGACTTTCTATTGTTACTATTCCTCTTATCATTTTAATTTTTTTATTTTCTAGGTCTCTGAAGGAAACGGGCCTCCATACCTTGTTTCGAAAGTATAATGGGACTTCACCCTCACCCAAAAACCAACTTCATCCTACAAAACCAGCTGGAACAAGGAGGCCAAAGATTCCAGCCATAAACATAACGTAGCCTAATGGAGTGTTTACTGTGTGTGACAGGAAATGAAAATGGGTGCTTAATAGGCATGATGTAACTGGTTGTTTTAGCTGGCTGTAAGAACAGTTCAACCCCAAAACATAGCACATCTCTTTCTGAACAAAGAGGAGGAGAACAATACTGCTCATTATTTGATTTCTAATAAAGTGTCAAAGTCCTGACGTTATGGCTAGCACACAGCTGTTGCTCCACCAGCATCAGTAACTCCATGTAATCTCACATTCAGCAGGCTATCTGGAAAATTAAATGGTTCCCTGGAGTTTACAATTAATCAGTATTTTTGTCACATAAAATTGTAAAACGTGATTTTAGTGAAATGCAATCTCCAGTTCCATCAATATATTCAAAAACATGGAAAAAAATGGGTGTATAATAGTTCCTTCTCTACCTCTTCCCAAAGTCAACCATCATCTTCTTAGTCATGCTGATGTTCAGGAGTACGTTGATGTCCTCACACCAGTGGGTCAGGTCCTCTTCTTTTTTAAGGCTGTTATCTTTGATCAGGCCCACTACAGGAGGTATGAGGCAAAGATGCTCTGTCCCTGTAACAGGCAAGCATGTTACAAGCCCATCCCATAATACATTTTACCTTCCCCATGTGTAATTCAGCAACTCATGATGCATTTTACCTGTCATGTGTCTTAAAAATGATGACAACACACGTCGCAGACTCTGATTTGCTAGTCACCAGCCAATCAATTTCCCTGTGTATACAGATAGTGTAAAGGGTTAAAATGTATTTACATGATTTTTAAACAATGACAAATTAAATGTATTCAAAAAGTAATTGGGACTATAGTACAGCTCATATGAGGCTATGGTACTGTTCATGGCTAGAATAATAAGTTAAATGTGTTTAAAAACAGACACCCCTATACAATCTTTATTAATTTATTTTGTATTTATGTTATTGTGTCTTAATTAGTAATCTAATGCATTTTCATTGTACTTTACTTGTTACTGTGTTGGTTTAATACCTAAATAGGTCACTATGTATGTATGTACATGTATGTGTGTATTGGGCTGGGACGAACCTAAAACCCATTCGAGGCAAGCATTTGCAAAATAAATCCTGAAGTCGAGCTGAACGCAAGCTAAAGTTTTCTGCCTCTTTGTTTGTGGGTGGGTGGGTTAATATTCCTCAGTGTCACATACAGCCAACAACACTTGGCACTTGACATGAACTTCTACTGGAAATAATGGCTAATTTGCTAGCATACAAAACAGCTTTAGTGATTGCTACTAGCATTGTAGCACATAAGCTAGGCTACTTAGTTTTTTGTAGCTTGGCTTTTTCCAAATCCATAACCACCAACACTATCTTCTAATGTAATTTTTCCATCTTCTTTATTTAGCCCCCTGTCCTACTGTTAGCCAAGTCTCGACCAGCTGCTCCTACTTGGCTCACTAATGGTCTCACCTCATTCTGTCAAGCTGATGACATTTAGTCTGCAATACGTTCATTGAAGTAGCTGAAGACCTAAATATTACATAAAACATGGGCATGAACCACACAAATTAGCGCACATGCGTATGCGTGGGACATGTCCCTCACACTCTCCGTATCTTTGCCCTCTGCCCCTCGCACTTTTTACAGCCCTTACAACCGTTCAATTCGTTTTTAATGTGTGTTTTTCCAAACTGTCTTTAAATGCACCATGAGTAGATGGTGCCAGGCAGCATACACATGCTGTCATGTTGTGATCTGAATCAATTGCACAGACAAGACCTGTGCTGCTGGGCAGTGCTGCTGTGTGTTAACTATGTTCAGCAAACCAGCCAGCAAGAAGCAAAAAACCTTGCACAGTTTCTTCCAAACAAACCGTGTAAGTTGAGTAATGCTGTTACATGTAGATAATGTTTGCTAAATTATGAATAATTAATAGATGCCAATATTAACAAGAGTACTAATGTTATTGTTACCTATGTTAAATCGCTTGCTAGCTAGTTTCATGCTAAACCCACTCCTCCTTAATTTCTGTGCAGAACTTATGCTCACTATTGCTTTGCACATTTTTTTTTTTTTTAATCTTTATTGCCACAATATAAAGAGCAGGGTCAGGGAGGAGACACTGGACTAGAGGCCAGCAAGGATGATCATGCAGGGTCTTCACAGGTGAGGAGAGATTATAACTGGCTGAGAAAAAATATCTATAGCATAAAAGGGACTTTGCGATTAATTTCCACAGCAATTTCACTACTACTATTCTTAATTCTATTGATAAATTTTGCTTTGCACATTTATTATCTATATTATTGCAATAGAGAGCAGCACCAATTATCAGCCCAAGGCTTCACAGGTAAGGAGAAATTATAACTGGCTAAGGAAATGTCTATAGGATAAGAGTGACTCTAAGGTTAATTTTCACAGCTATTTCAGACCTACTCTTATTTATGCTCTAAAATATTTTTTTGTCCGTAAAATACATCTTGATGTTGATATGTTTAGTGTTTAGTGTGTAATTATGTGGCTTATTACCCTGTTACCTTGTCACTTCCATTCCATTCTGTGTGCTAATAACTTGCTAACAGGAATGGTGTTTTACTGAACTTTTCGTGTTCAGTGTTGTCATTTGACACTTAATTATCTGGCTACTTACCCTGTAAATGCTCTGAGGGTAATTCTGTGTCAACTCAGCAATAGTTTGGCAGCTTAAACTTTAGATTTTGATAGTATATAATTTTAAAGAACTAACTTGTCGGTCCCCTGGTGTTGTACTGTGGCTGTTTGTGGTTATGTGGTTCTTTAGTCGCTAAGGAGAGGTGCAATTGAATGCAAGAGGATGATAAATCACTCAATAGACCTCTGAACAATTTGTCCCCATCACTTCTGAAATGATGGCACCCCTGACATAAAACAACAACATTACAACATCATCTTGAGAGAATTTATTTAAATGTGGCCTAAAAATTCAATTGGACTCGATGATGAACTGATTATAATTTGGTGGTCAAAGGTCAGGGTCACCATGACCTTGCGTCCATCTCAGTCTCGTGAACACAATATCACAACTTGGACTCAAATTAGAATTTGGTGGTCAAAGGTCACTGTGACCTCACAAAAACATGTTTTTGGCCATAACTCAAGAATTCATACGTTAATTATGACAACATTTCAAACAAATGTCTAATAGGATAAAATAATGAAGTAATGTCATTACATATCCAAAAGGTCAAAGGTCAACTTCACTTCATGACTTTCAAAAACACTGGCCATAACCCGATCTATCTCAGGAACAGAAGGGGAGACATTTGAGCATATACTGAATTGGTGACACAAATCTTGAAAGTATGTTAATTGTATAGATCTGTGCTGCCAGGGGGAGATGTGTGTGAAGTATCCATGTTTTTGCAGACATGTATATAAACTGTAAGTGGAGCTTGACTGGTGCGTGGAGGCATACAATAGCAAGGTGGAAATTCTTGATTTTTTTTAGTATTTTAAGTTGCTGCAAATGCCAGTGTATTTTTGAATTAGGTTTTCTTACCCCAGGAACAGTGAGGCTTGAAGTTCTGTGGGAATCGGTCCAAAAATCTGACAATTTGTTTGAGGGAAAGCTTAAAATATATTGTGATTGATTGTCGGCAGTCATCATGTTAACAGACTTTTAACAATTGTGAACCGAAAATGAAATGTCCTTATGCAAACATTATTTCACAGAGAATAGGTGTAATTTTTCTTCAATTTGCAGCGAGCAATATCATGTATTCTTTTCATTTTGCTAGTGTTTGTACACCACCGCATTTAACACTCGCTGCCAAGTCAAAGCTCATGAAAAAGAACCTGAGGCTGGTTGGCACCCTGTGATGAGCCTATCAAGTCCGGGCATGGCTTTTAACAGTGGTTTGTTCACAACATGTCTGATGATTTGGGCCTTTGTGTTCGCTCTGATTAAATAAACTTGCAATCATAAGCTACTAAGAAAACACCCATAAATTTGATGTCAGAATGATATTCTAGTGGGAGGATTTTTCCAGCTCTATCTGTTTATATAGTACACTTAAGGGGGAAAAAAGATTCCCCTTGGGGCCTCTGTTTCATGAGCGTGGGTGCTCACACACTGACACACACACACTGAAGTGAAAGCCATGCCTCATCGACACTAACCTTTCAGTATACAGAAGACTAACAGTCATAGTCCAGTCCAGGGTTTGTCAAGATTTTCTGACCCATCATCCTATTTTGAAGTCCACATATTGTCATAATTCCAGCGATCGAGAGCTCCAAAAATCAATGTTTGAAATTCCCATGTGCATATTCTGGCACAATTGAGTTAAACCGCATACGGTCTTGACCTCAAGCTTGAGAAACTCTAGTGTCTCATATGACAGCTTTAGAGGTTTGAGTCCTGTCGTGTCCTGTCAACAGCTCTTTTCAGCTACAAAAGGCCAGCCTGGAAGTTTTCATATTTCAACCCTCTGAGAGTGGTTCCTGTTTCCATTTCAATAGTACTGTATTTCAAGAACTATGAAGCCTAGGAAATGCGTCATAAGCCTGATGTGACATTTATACTTTCCTCAATACTTGATTTGTTTGTCCAATTTGCTACCTCTGTTACTTTCCTGCAGCTTTCAACCACTGCTCTTTAAGAGCAGTGGTTGAGAGCCTGCTGATTGTAGCCTGCTGATGGGAGTAGCTCTTATCAAAGATGTGATGACACGCTGTGGATCTTTTTCGTCAAGGAAGCCTAGGTTCCTGGAATTAAAAATGAAAATCAGTTCTTGGGCCAAAAGCAGATTCTGGGAAGTAGTGGTGCCTTCAAGTTGGGACATGTTTACTGTGGTCCATTTGGATGACCAAGTGATGTGGTATTCACATCTTTGGAGGGGGAAGTGAGAATTTTCTAATAACTTAAAGATTACGAGTTGCATTTTTAAAGGATCAGTTCATTGTAATCATAAAAAACACATTTTCTCACGTAGTTCTACTGGTAAATAACCATGCAGTTTTATTGTTTCAGTTGTTCAGGTTTGAGATATCCAAGTCTGAGATTTTTCTCTCTACCCAAATACAAAGTTAGTGATTGGGATTTTGTTTGAAATTCAGGAAAGGAAAAATAAATAATTTAATACTTTTTAAGAAGAGAAAAGGCAAAATCAATTTAGGATGTTATCCTAGGTCCTGTTTACACCTGGTATTAACACGTGTCTTGGTGGGTGATTGGATCACAAGTGGAAAGCACTTACTTAGGTGTGAATACATCCAATGTATCCTCAACGTGTTTTGAGGTCTAATCACTCCAACTACATTTGGTGGTGGTCTGGGCCACTATTTTGACCCTGAAAATTTCCTGATGCTTCTGTTGCCATTACTATAGATGTGGTGTTGAAGGACTGTCTCTGGATCAGCTCTCCTCCCTCGACAGAACGTCAGTTCAGCGTCTGCCCGGTCAGCTTGAGCTAATGCAGCGACAGCTGTTAAATGGTACCAAAAAATTCACACTGAACGTAAAATAGCTTGACCCTGTGGATAAACTTGTTAATAGCTGTGCAATGTTAGCTGTATGATGCTAACAGTGTATCACTGTGCGTTTGTGGGCAGACTCTCACCAACTGCCCCCCTTACTGCTACAGGAGTCTCCTTATAATGGTACTTGAATGGTGTGGGCTACATATTTATTTGCATATGGAATGGGGAAGTGATATCAGACTAAAAGTGGTCACTCGAGACACATGGAGAAGCATACTAATCGCAGGTGCTGACAGGCTCATTAATGCCACCGGTCTACCAAAAATGTTCTCACTTGTTCTTGCATTACATATTTAACTCAAAAATATGAGTGTGGGGCGTCAGTGGCTTAGTGGATAGAGCAGGCGCCCCATGTACAGTACAAGGCTGCATGTCATCCCCCCCTCTCTCTCCCCCCTTCACTCTGAGCTTTCCTATCAATTAAAGGCAAAAATGCCCTATAAAATATCTTTAAAAATATATATGATTGTGTAAGATCCATTTTAACTTGGCACAAATGGACTAGAAATCTGCAATATGGCCAAGGTATCGGCTTTCTTAATAAAAAATCTGGCTGGGGAAATTACTGTAGATTTCTCTAATATGACATTCGAAAAATCTGGCTGCCAAAGAAGGCCAACCATAACCCAGTTCCTTACGTGCATGTAAACTGTTTGAGAACCCAGGAACTCTGTTTCAGCATTTAACTTATGATAATGTAAACAGCCCAAAAGTGCAATTGAGCAAAACTCTTGAATTGCTGTCACAATAGAGTGATGACAGGGTCTTCCATCAATCTACCAGTCCTTGAACAATTCAGGCTGTGGTCCATGCCTTAAAAATACATTTCCCTACCACCAAAGGAATAAATAAAAGAGATGTTGAGAAATAAGCAGTTTGGCATTGAAATGAAAGCAAAGTTGAGGATGTTAGATGGATGGGTGCATTTACTGTAAACTCTAATGATGTGCTTTTAATTCTAACCTTATGCCAGGATGTTTTCTTCTGTGAGTGAAGTTCAAATCTTATTTCACCATGGCCAGAAGCTTACACAACTTGCTTGGAATAATAATTGTAGCTGTCAAAACATAAACCACAATCCTAACCTAATGATAATTTCAACCAAAGTTGTTCCAATTAAGACAATGTTTGTTTAATTTACTTCTAGAGTTTAGTTTCTGTCAGACGGTCAGTCAAGACTGAAATATTTCATCAACAGTTGGATTTGAATGACTTTTCACTGAGCACCATGGTTAAAATGTCAAAGGTCGAAATGTGGACTGTGACTGAATACCTGCCAAACTGAAAACATTCCTATGATATAAGCACTTTGCATTTAGTGCTAATTAACAAATGTTAGCATGCTAACACACTAAATCAGTGTTACTTAGTGTGGGGCTCGTAAACCTTCCTAGGTAGCCATATGACCTGGCCCAGAACCAGCCTGAGCTCAGCATGTGGGATTGAAATTAGCTTGGCTGTGCCCAGTTGCCCAACTCAGCTGAAATCCGTCATGAATGGCGTCCCAGAATCAGGCCAAATCGGCTGGCCCGATTCCAGCTGCAATCACTGCCATCACTGGGTTATGGCAAGCCACATGAGACATATAATCGTGTGATAATGCTGCCAAATACACTTAATTCCTATAATACTCAATGCAGCTACACTGTTCATACACAAGATGGAAGCATGGGTTACAAATATGGGGCTTTCAAAGCCTGCTCAGACTTACTTTAACTCACTTGCCAGTGTTGGTAGTCCTCTGGATTGTTTATAAATAGCAGGCTGAGGTAGGATCATTTGGGGAGATTAAAACAAAATTACAGATCTGCAGTCAGACTATTCTCATGCACTGTGTAGAATAAGGCAAGTTCCGCCTTCCTCACGTCACTCACTCAAGCTAGTGTGGCACTGCATCTAGCGTAGTGTGCAGAGTTACCGCACACAGCAAGAGGACAACAGAGACTTTGCTAATTGAGAGTGATATTCCTTGATAAAAGTACTTGATATTGCACCAAAAAACACAAAACTACCTGACCAGATAGGAGTTAAGACCACTGTCGAAGCGACCCTGAGATCCTGATCTTCTGTTTGTGACTTAATTTTTCTCTTTCTCCCTCAGTGAGTACTTTATCAAACTTGTAACAATGACTGCACATGACCGCTAGCAAAATCTCTGTGAATTAGCTTAACGTCCCCAGATTTAAAGACTGGTGTGATTCGTGCAATTTTTGTACCTCCCCAGAGTCCCCTCCATTTTTTACTGTCTACTTTTTTGCTGCTTTTTGATTGGTGCTGGAGAGTTGACAATGTTCAGGTCATTGAAATTCAGTATAATTACTGAAGTATGTTAGTATACAACTTCAAGTATATTTACAGAGTATAATCACATGAAAATAAGATCACTGTGTTCTCCTTACCTTAGAATGAGCCGTTTATATCTACATAGAGAGCAGGTCCTCGTCTACATATATCGCCATGTTGTATTGCCATGTTTCAGTAGTACCCCAGAATGGATGAACCAAACAGTCTCTAGATAGGGTTTTTGTGCTGGCCACCATAGTTAGAAGCTCATCTGTGAAGAACAGTGTCAGAAAAACTGATTTATAACATGAAACTGTTTTCGTCAGTGTTTTTACTGGTTGTAATGACCTGGTCCATTTGTTTTGGAGATAAAGAGACCTCTGCGGATAATTCAGCTCCTAGTAAAAAAAACCGAATAATGAACACTGAAGAAAATCTGACTGTGAGAAGTTTTAGTTGGTTGTGCATATGCAATCTGCATTGCTAGCTGCCACTAAATGCCACTAAATCTTACACACTGGACCTCTAAAACAGCTCTGACTGAGTTTTATCACCACCATACACCAAACAGATGAGATTACAGGAGTGCGCACTAACTGAGGTAAAACTCTCATGATTTTATTTTGACATTAGATATCTTTTGGTGTACAGCTGGCATTAGGTGAGTGTGTTCCAGGTTCTTAGTATTGTGCGTGTTGGTTCACTTGATGGAACTGAGCCATCATCAATGAAATTTGTTTCACCTCTGTTGGCATGGCAGAAATGTCTGCCATGAAAAAGCTTGTATTGTCAGAAGTATGACACGAACACCTAATTTGTATGAAAGCAGAGTTCATTCATTTTACAGAATCTTATTAGACTTTGCCTGGAGCAGGGGTGCCAGTGTGGGACTGAAATTGAAATTGAAATAACAAAGATGAGATCATTCACAGAGGCCCAGACTTTCAATTTATTTTGAAGAATGTCTTCTTGATTGATTGAACTGAAAAAAAAAATAATAAAAAAAATTGACTCCAATCCTGCCCAGCAAGTTGTGAGCCTTCAGTGGTTTCCAGCATCACAGACATAAAGTAGCGAGACTTTACACAAGACAATAAATGAATAAATGAGAGACACGATGTACATCTGCATTGGGTTCTTTTTGGAGCAAAATATACAACACAGAAAGCTTTTCAGCCTTCAGCATCCCATCTGCTCCCAAGAAAAAAAGAATAACGGCTGTTAAAAAACTAGAGTTGGTTCCCTGCCTGGTAATATAATGCATACCTTGTGCTGCGATGACCATTATTAGCTGGGTTACAGTAGAAATAGAGGAATTCCTGTGTGAACCGTGGACAGCAGGATTATCTGAAGAATGAGTCTGGGGAGAAACTGGCTTGTATTTCACTGGCCCTGAATGGGAGATTGAACTTCTGTTTGTCCAAGCCTGCAGGGCTCATAATGAACGACATGGTGTTTCTGTTAGGGCAACAGTATCAGGTCATAGATCAGCAGTGTCAGCGAAAACATTACCAACTGGGCTTCAGCTGAGATGGGTTCTTGAAAACCGCAGTATTTTTGTATACTGACGCTGCTGATAGTAAATGTTAACATTTTGGACGTTTTAAAGAAAATGACATATCAGTGTGGAAAAACTTCTGAAGCTGCTTTTAAGAAATCGTTAAAGGAAACATCCATCAACTCCAAAGCTGACTAACTTGCTAGTGGCTGGAAATTAGCAAAAGGTCAGTACTGACATGCTGATATCAGGCTGAAGCCAGAGAGAGAGAAAATAGCAGGAGGTGGTCCGGACACAGCTGCTGTGATACAGATGTATCCCAGGATGGATTTTTTTGCCAATAGCAATTGTTGACAGAGCTGAGCAGATTATGGAGGGGGAACAGCCTACAATATGGCTGAATAATTATAAAATATGGTTCCCTGTATATCCCCATAGGCCTCACACCCTCCATCTATCTCTCATAACTCTCATTTAAGAGTTGTTTTTCTTTCCCCTTTAAAGGTCATGTCACCAAAGCGAACATTTTCCACTGTTGTCTGATGTAGCCTGACGTACACAGCAGAGGGAAACCCCACATAAAATCACTGTTCCTACCTTAAAGGCTGACATAAATCTTAATTATGGGAAGGCATAGCACACATCACAGTATGCAGAGTCAAGGAGATGTAGGCTATATGAGGACAGGAGTTTTTTATGTGGAACAAAAACATAAATCATGTTTTATGCTACTGTATATGTCTGCTTCACTAATGTACTTTTTTCCCCACTTTTGACAGCTACTAGTAAGTTGTAGTTGGTAGATAGGACATAAACCATCAAGTCAAACTATTGGACAGCACGTAAAGTAGTTCAATGAATAGACTGACATTTCGTGAAACAACCTTTTTCACTTTCTTGCTGAGAGTGTGATAAACTACATATAAAGCAACAGCCAGCATCCAGTTGGGGGGTAAGGGTTAGAGGGGCAGTTACCATCACCTATAAAGCTGAATAATTAACAAAGTATATCTTGTTTATTTAATACAAAATGTTAAAAAATGTTGGTTTACAGAGGGTTGTGTGCTCATTCATCATTCATTTGAATCAGGAACCCTCTTGCTGTGAAGCGACAATGCAAACCACTCCACCACCGTGCCACCCGGATTATGTGCTGCACAGACAAATGTGCCATTAGCTGGTTAACATAGCGAAGCATTTAGCAGCTAAAAAGACAGACCCTAAAAAGTCAGTTGAGACCTAAACAGGGCCCAGAAGAAGAGTGAATACTGGACTTATATTCATCAGGTTGTCAAAAACAGAAATTCATATACAGTTAATGCACCCCTTTGTCTGTTGCATGTGTAAATGGGCAACTGTTTTCTGACTCGTCAGCCACAACGGTTGTATGCCAATCGGGGGAATCTGGTGAGAGAAGGAGAGGAAGCTTGTGCTTTAAGGTAAACTAGTCCATACCCATTGGTAGCTTTGTCACCTTCTACCTATGCCAATCCTCAGTGCCTATGTGCAGTTTCACATAGATTGACCACGTCAGTGAGTAGAAAAACGTGGGACAGACAGAATGACTGACTGACAGAATGACACACTGACATTTTCTGTGATCATGTACAGCATACCATACCATGACTTAGTCATACCAAAAATTAGAAAAAAATAACAACATTGGGCCACAGGGGGAGCCACAGCGATCGGTCACATTTTAGCCATTTTTAAGCATTTTTCTGTTGTTATAGCGCCACCCAGTTGCCAATTAGAGTTAAATTTCTCCAGTCACCTTGAGGCGTCCTGTTCTACATATCTACCAAGTTTAGTAAAAATCAATATGGCAGTTAGGCCTAGATGAGAAATTAGCTCTCTAGCACCCCTATTTTGTTTGATGGGGTCAATAATGGAGGGGTCCCCTCAGATTATGTGTGGTCATATGCCTACAAAGTTGCGTGGTGATCGGTGAAACCCTTGAGATGTCATACACCTTTATGTGATGAGCCACGGCCTCCGCAATATTCACTGCCTTATAGAAGCTCAGTTTTAGTAANCACTGTGCCAAATTTCACATGGATTGACCAAGTCAGTGAGGAGAAAAACGTGGAACAGACACACAGACACAAACACAGACAGAGTTTTCATTATTATATAGTAAGATAAGGACTGGTGTGACGGTGGGAATGTGAGCTACTGTCCCATTCCTGCTGTGGATCACTTTCATACACCAGTCAGAGGTGGCCGCAGTGTGGCGCTGCCCATGTTTGGGAGAAGTGACCATCCCGAACCCATCTTGTTGGGGTTGGGCTGTGTGGACAGTAAATCATTCCACAACCAGAAACCATAGACAATTATAAAGCAGTAGTGAACAATGTATGAAGATGCAAAAAAAGGACAAAATTATAGTGCCATGTGACAAATAAATGATTGACTGACTGATTGATTGACTGGTTGATTGATCAATTGAAAAAAATAAGGCATGGATGTATGGAGAGAACTTGATTCAGCATTTTAGGTGTGGCCCCATTCATCCTATGAAAGTTCAAATGCACATGATGCCAAAACAGGCCTATTTACTTGGATCTTCCCCATTCTAGACTTTGAAAATGTTATCGCATCAAATGAATTAAATTGTGATGGTGAAACTATTCATTTTGTGACTTCTGTGTGTATCATCTGATTAACAGACATCTCTTTCACAATATAAGTCTTTTTGGGCCCCATGGCATAATGGGATAGACCCAGAGGTTGTAGTTCCATGGTTTGACCACAATGTCAAATTAGCTTCAGTGCCCGGTGCTGTTCCTGGTTTGGTATGAGAATGGTGGTGAGAATATGTGCATTCCAGTGATCATAATACCATTATGCCGGAAATACACAGTGCATTGTGCAAATGCATTGTGCCAAAAAATACCAGGATGTCCTACTACATTTGGTCCAATTTTGCAGTAGCCAGCATGCTTTTGTGGCTGTTCTCACCCACAAATACGATACGTCAGATCGACTGAGCCGCAGACAGATGACAGCTGATTGACAGCTACTATGTCCCTATTGTATGCATACTACATGCAACAGTATGTACTGTTTAAGGGCAGCTGCACTACCTACTAAAAGTGAAAAGAAAATGGCTTCAAATGGCCAAAAAACATCTGTTAATGCAGGTTTAAGTACAATTTACAGATCAGTTTCCTGCAGTCTTACTTGTTAAACTCTTGTGAAGTACTTTTTAAACTACAGTATTATTTTATATGCAGGCATTATTATTCTTAGCTACCAGCAAACAGCCAGCTGTAAACATTCATAAATTATGCAATGATCAGTGCATCGTAATGTTTCTGTTTTGTGTTCATATTGGCCAATGTGAATGTGTCTAACTTCACATGAGGCACATTGTAATGGTACAATGGCCGTCCTGGAAAGAGTTGCTCCCTGAAACGTCATTCACTGGTAATGAGTTTGTGTTTTATTGTGTCCATTAAAGACTTCTCTGGTGGGATTTCAGGAAAGGAGGCTTAAGCAGTCTGGTCTGAAGAGCTGGCATGAGAGCTCCCTCTAGTGCTACATTAAAGCCAGTGTCACAGAAAAACAGCAGCATGCAGTTACTATAGTGTTCAAGTCCACAGAGAAAGGGAAAAGATTATTTTCCCACCTAATTACAACAATACTGTACGTTGGTTATTTTTCTACGTTTGCTTCTTACCATTTTCAAGGTTTATATTAAACATTTATGCTCAAGTATGCAGCTCTTGCCACATCAGATGCCAAATAAGTTGTAAACATAACAAGGGTTTTATTATCACTGTGATATGGATATGATTTTTGAAAGTATGTTTTCAAAAGCCTGTTTTAACAAAGATCAGAAGAAGAGGAGAAGAAACAAGAGCTAGGTTTTTATGTATATATTTGCACACGTTTACAGGATATTGTTATGCTCTCTTAATTTTTCTCTCTTTTTTTTGTTATCAATCAGTGCTTTTTTTGAAGAAAAATGACACCCCTCGATTATTTTCATAAATAATTCAAATTTATTAGATTAAGGATTTCGCCACAGGGAAAATACAGAAGTGACAGAAAGCTGACAGTATTTCATTTTAATGTTTTTCTGGCTGACAGCTGATCCACATTGTGGTAAATCCCACCAAGCCAGGGCTCCAAGCAGCTTAAACCAAATGATAAAATCATTCTCACATACTGCCTGACCTCAGGTCTGGTCCCTGGATACCAGCCTCTCCTTGACTCGGGCCAAGAGAGGATGAGGTGAGATGCTGTTGGACATTTACACTGATATTCAATCCTCCGCTTGGCAGCACAGGAGGTTCCTTAACTCTCCATTCGCGCCATGCTGCGATGCCAAGACAAACATGCAGCTGCCTGGCACCTCTCCACCTCTGTGGGCACGACTGGCGTACGACCGGCAACCCCCCACCAGCTCTCCCAGCCTGCCCTGTGAGGTGACAACCATGTGTGTTCGCAGTGTGCTTAATTTTCTCTCCCTACCAAGGTTAGGCTTTTTTTCTGCCTCCTGGAATCTTGTTCTTAAATGGAAACAGTCCTGATTGCCTGCCTGTGGTTGTTGGAAAGGAGTGGCAGTGGTTTGGGTTGAAATGCTATCAAATGAGGTGTGGAGGGGTGAACCCTGATATATTTCCCCTCCTGTACTCTCTTCCTCCTCTACTTGGTTCTGTTCTTCTGAGAAGAAGTGATTTAAAATAATGTGACTTCAGTTACCATCATATAAGGTAATAAATAAAAGTTTGAATAATTATGTAAATCTAAGCATCTTCGTTAACTGCTATAAAAAAACAACAACAAGTAATGATTGATTTAAATTTTCATAGCATGCCTCTGTTTCTATGGACAAACAAATGAGCTTTAAGGTACAACCTGGGATCAAAGTGTAAATTTAATCACTATATATAATGACTGACAGCTTCAACCACAAAATCTAAGTTTTGAATGTCTTCGGACACTGTAAAATATTTGTTAGGATTGAATATGTTTAAACCGTAATGTTCTGTTTGGGTTCATGGAGACTGCAAGCCCTTCGTAAAAGCTCAAAAAAATTACTTAAGATTGTTTTATCAGCTTGATTCTACAACACTATATAAGACTAGCTTATAGGCATGATTTTGCAACCCAGTCGCCAAAAAAAACTGTTGCAAACCACAGACACGTCACATCTGCATGGTAGCGGACGACATATGTTGAAACTTTGCATTTCAACAACGCAGTGGTTAACATGTGGTTGGGCATAGAAACCACTTGGTTATGATTAGGAAAAGATCATGTTTTGGGGGCACAGCCTCCACTGGAAGAGCAGCAATGTTTCAGAAAACAAAGCCACTTTTCGTGCCACTATCCCCACTGGAAAAACAGCAACACGTTGCTACAAAAGACCCAAGTTTGGTGCATAAAAAGCCGCTGGAAACACAGCATGACTCACTAAATCACAATCAGTTTTGTGGGTTGTTGGTCTCAAACAGTGGTCTGCAGCTTGGTATGCCACATGCCATCTACCATCCCCCTCCATCTCCTGATGACAAGGTCAGCTCATATAATACATCACTTTAGAAATGTAGACATGATATGTGATGGAACACCCTCTTATCACAGCAAGAGGTTCTGGCTTCAAACCCGCCGGCGGGGAGGGGCCCTTCTGTGTGGAGTCTGTATGTTTTCCCGTTGTTAACATGGGCTTTCTCTGGGCTCTCTCTTCCTCCCACAGTAGAAGGGCATACAGGTTGGGTTAATTAGTGACTCTGAATTGCCCATGAGTGTAAATGGTTGTCTGTCTCTATGTGTCAGTCCTGTGATAGTCTGGCAATCTGTTCAGGGTGTACCCCACCTCTCACCCAATGTCAGCTGGGATAGGCTCCAGCCCCCTGCAACCCTGCACTGGGGTAAGCGGTTACAGATAATGAATCATTGAATATGATACGTATGAAACATGCAAATTTAACATATTCTTGATTTGCAGAAATGTGCAATGCCATCATTTTCTTTTGGAGATGGGGCTGAATTTTGAGATGATGACATACTTAAAGAGTTCACAGCTTCTGTTTGGGGTCTTTTTTCTGCTCGATATCTGCGATTGATGTTGACAGTACTTTTTATACAGCACTACCCCTCCCAAATCCAAATTGGATTTTAATAGCAGTGAAAGGTTAAAGCAGTTAAAGTTTAAATGTTAACAGGAAGTTAGACTTCTCTGGGGTCGAACTAATCCCCAATATTAAGTAACATCACTATGTAAGGTAACATACTGTAGCTGTAGTATTTCATGCAGTAACCAATGTAAAACATGACAGTTTTTTGTTAGGTGTAATCACAATTGCTTGTTCAAGCTCAGTTTGTGACAAAGAGAACAGTTACCACTTCAATACTTTTCTACTTATCAGGTTTTGATAAGGTATACACAAAAAATACTGTATGTGCAGTGGAATTCAAGGTGGCATACTTGTGAGGCTGTGTAGGCTAATGTGCAACAAAGTAAGATAACAGGAATAGGAATTAAAAAGATATATTTAGGATAAAAATTCTGTAAGCATAAATATTAAAATCTTAAGTGTGTATTTATCTGGTATATAGATGGGCTTTGCAATAATAATAAAATAAAATGTGCAAACTATATTAAAAAACTATATAAAA
Organism: Epinephelus moara; assembly: GCF_006386435.1. Taxonomy (NCBI): domain Eukaryota; kingdom Metazoa; phylum Chordata; class Actinopteri; order Perciformes; family Serranidae; genus Epinephelus; species Epinephelus moara. Next base: position 8,638,812 of record NC_065513.1, read on the forward strand.
AATGAGAAGACTCAGGTGCAACTTTACAGTGCAAATTATATTTTGTTTGTATTATTTTAATATTTGTATATATTTGCATTTTTAACAAAACACAAAATATTTTTTCTTGAAAGAATGCCTAAAATATGCTTATTTAACTGAAATAAGTATAGTAAAGCTGCAACAATGATCAATTAATTGATTAGTTGTCAGCTACTAAATTAATCGCCAACTAATTTGATAACAAACTGATCGGTTTCAGTAATTTTTTAAGGACTAAACAAGGCAAAACTCTCTGACTACAGCTTCTTAAATGTGAATATTTTTTGGTTGTTTTACTCCTCTCTGGCAGTAAACGAGTATCTTCAGGTTATGAACAAAACATGACATCTGAGGATGTCATCTTGGGCTTATGGAATCACTGGTTAACATATGTCACCATTTTCTGATGTTTTATAGACCAAACAATTAATCAGCTAACCAAGAAAATAATCAATTTGACAATAAAAATAATCATCATTTGTAGCCCTGATGTAAAGCTGTAATTTAACAGGAAATAGATGGAAATGTGTGATTAATATATATATGTACATATATATATATATATACACTGTGTATATATCATTCACTTAAAAAATGCAGCTGATGCAAAAGATGTCTTGTGGCCAAAGTACCTTAAGATGGTGCTGTTGTCCAGCATTACTGAACACACAGTGAGCTCTTCATCCATCACCCAGGCAGTATATAGCAGACTTCACATGTTCTTTATTCTCATTGTTCATGCAGAAACTACATAAGAAAGAAAAGAAGTACCAAAGAGCACCAACATTAAAGACAGAATCCTTTGAGGTTTGGATGGATAGTCCCAGGATTCATAGTTTATTCATCATCATGGATGAGGGTAGGTGGAAGCTCTCAGCCTCAGGTCCCAAGCGTCTGGGTGATTGATGATATGTTTAACTGTGGGCTATTGATCTGTTGTACATGGAGATGTGGTGGTTTCCCCTTCTCTTTCGACTGTATCCTCCCCAGAGGACCACTGATCCTCTAACAACACGCCACTCTGCTGGGTGAACTGTTAATCAGCGGCTGCGTGGAGGGAATCCAGCGATCGTTGTTTCAGTAGATGATGGAAAAATCAAGGACATAAAACTGGATGATTTAGGTTACTGCTTTTGTGGTTCAGTGAGTCCTGAGGAACTGGTGTTGTTGGTTTGTCAATGTTAATTACGGAACAATAAAGATAAGAGATAGACACTGTTTCATCAGTGGCACCCCCTGAAATTATTCATAGGGATGGCCAAATTGGACCACTGGAATCTTGGGGCGGAACACCAAAAACAAAAGCCATGACTATATTGCTGTTATAGGCTATATGGCAGCTATGTCAAGATGAGAGTTAAGGAATCACACTCTGATAAACTTTGCTTTCTTGATTTTACAGTTAATGTTACTAATTATCTGATATGCATGGACTAATGTCTATACAGTTAACATTTTGAGTTCCACAACAATCCTGTTTTAATGTGTTATGTATCTATACATGTTAGGTGATACATTGTTCTTCAAATAGGCTGGTGGTCCATTTCCTTAAAAAGACTAATATATAGCTTTAAAGCCGCTACAAGGAACTTTTAACTGGATATGCAAAAGTCTCTCATTTCTGCTGATGTCTGTGCGTGACCTACAACAGCAAATGAGACCATCAGTGTGAAGATAAGCTATTTCTATATAGTGTATATCCATACCTTTAGGAAACTGTCTCCGGGTCCGCCCCAGGTCGCTTCCAGGACGAAACGATTTACGGCACTCAGACGGCACACGTCATCTTACCTAGCTGCTTACATTTATAGTGACTCTTATAAATAGTCGCTATTCCTCCTCCTCGACCCGACGTCCGCGGGGAGTTAAAATAGCAGCAATCATCGGGTAAAAGTTCTGTGAAAGCACTGGACTCACCAACAGTCAGCCACGTCTCAGTCACACAGAGAAAATCCAATCCTCGGGAAGTCAGGAAATCCTTCAGGATAAACGTTTTGTTCGCTAGCGATCTAGCATTTACCAGCCCAATCCTGGCAGGAGCCGGCGGGTCCACGGCGTTAGCTGTCCGGGGAGCCACACACAGAGGCCGCAGGTTGCGCAGATTCACCCCGCGCCAGCGGGGACGAGGAGAGCAGGGGCCGCGGGGCTGGAACACCTCATCCGGGCCGACGACAGGTACCAGCCAGGCGTCGACAGGGTCCAGCGAGTGCCGAGAAATAAAGAGGCGAGGCACCGCTCCATACTCAGTCCAAGAAGCCGTGGAAGTGCTCGCCAAACAGGCCTTCAGCCTTACCAGCCGACCGCTGCGTTTACCCCGGCGGCGGTGGCGCTTACGCCGGAGAGGTGGAGCTGGGGCGCGGCAGAGGTGAGCTGGGATCCCCGATAGGAGCGGGGGCAAAGTTTTCCCGTCTTGTTGTTTCATTCATCCCCAAAACAAACACATGCGCGAGCCAGGTAAGAATCTTTACGACAATACGTGCTAGAGCTCATGGGAAATGTAGGCTTCATTCCGGCAAAACACTACCACTTTTGTCCACAGGGTCGCCAAAATCAACTCAAAATGAAAGTTCCTTGTAGGGGCTTTAATTTGAGGGAATACATTGATTGTAAGGAACAAAATATTTACTGGAAACAAGCCTTCTCAAATTTAGAACAGACTTGTGGGTACCCATACAACCCATTTTCATTCAGATATCTTGAGGTGAGAGTTCAAGGGACCCATTTGAAAATGGCCATGCCAGTTGTTCTCTCGCCCAAATTTACCTAACTTTGGAGATTTTTTTAGCCCCTTTCCCTGACAAGCTCTGCTAAAATGGCTGGTGCCAATGGATGTCTTAAGTTATCTAGTTTCACAAGATCAGGCTGTTTTCATAAACTCTTTGTATGTTTTCCTCCGAAAAGTAATACGCCCAGATTTGTACTTATCCCGCATAATCATTAGCCAGTAATTCGTGCATAACCCACATATTTAGGGAGGCTGCGATCACGTTTCCAGGGAGTAAAAGAGGAAGAATTCCTGGCAGGTTGGTGTGGTGGATGGGTCACAAAACCACATTCTTTTCCCTGGACTTTCCCAGAGAGATGCATGTTAAGGTACCCTGTTTCTTTTCCTAAACCTAACCACAGTAACTTTACTTTCCATAACTTAATGACGTACACATGTTTACATTAAAGCTACTCTTACCTTTCTTGCATTTCACACAGTACTTAGAAAAAAATTGAACATCCACAACTCCCACCTCCCTCCAAAGTCCCATCCCCCTCCTCCTGCAACTCCCACTCCCTCCAAAGGCCTACTCCCCCCTCCTCCATTACGTCCTCATTACGTCTATGATAGACGTAGGCATTGGCAGTGATGACTGATGAGTTTTAGAATAAGGTTACAGTGCCAGCGTTAGATAGTAGCGTTAACGTTGCTAGCAAGTGGTGTTACGCGAGCAGTTACGTCAGTCGGAGGCCTCCACGTGGGGAAGACAGACAGGTCTCTTATTCGGACCGAATGCAATGATTGGTGTGCCATTTTAGTGTGCCACCAGCTTATTAATAGCATTTTAACCTAAACTAGGGTGACCATATTTTGATTTCCAAAAAAGAGGACACTCGGCCGGCCACAAGATAGCCTACTTAAATGATACTCGCAGTTTACTCAAAGATGCCTTATAATTTTAATATATTTAAAGTTTATATGTATGGATAGAAAATTCAGTTATATTACAAAATAATATCTCTCAAAGACAGAAATTCAGATAGGCCCCAATAGATAGGGGACACATACACATACTAGAGTGTGGCTACCCGATCCGAGCCCAGCGGGTCCCGACGGGTCATTCCGAGTTTGGTCAAAAATGTAGCTATAAATTGTATTCGGGCTCGGGTCGGATTCGGTCAGCTTTCAGTGAAAATGTAGTGTAAAAATAAATAAAATCCTATTGTCTGTCCTGTTTATTGCTTGGGCACTGTTATTTACGTGACAACACCTGAACATAACACACACAGACACACATTGGCTGTTTGTTTCTATCTCTCCCCTCCCTGGAAGCCTTGGACCTCCCGCCGCCCGCTCCCGTCTCTAACCCTAACCCTCTCTGTGGAGCACCCACGGCGCACAATCTCAGTGCTTTAGTCATTAAATAATGTCAGGCTCGGTTCGGTTTCGGACATAACAAAACAGAATGACTGTCAGGTTCGGACAGAAATATGCGGCCCGTGGCGCACTCTAAAACACACACACACACACACACACACACACACACACACAGGGAAACCAGACATTATTATCAATTTATAAACACCCCCTGGACGCCCCGGACAGGACGTGAAAAGTGGACATGTCCGGGCAAAAGAGGACGTTTGGTCAGCCTAACCTAAACAAAGAAAAACGTAAAAATTCCAGAGAGGTAAGTGTTGCTTTAAGGACATAATGTAATTTGTGATGCGCTTATTCATAGGATATCATATGAACTGTTGTGTGTGCATTTTCGAGGGATTCCATTTGAACCATTCTATGAGTATACATTGACAATATACCACCTTGGAGCTAGCATAAAAAATTAGCACACTGCAGCTTCTAAAAATAGTAATGTTAGTCTTCAGTTATTTTTGCCAGGCGGAGCCAGCAATTGTGTCAGAGTGGTCATGACCATCCCTGGCCCCCACTTGGGGTGCCATTGGTAATGCGAAAGGGGACACTTGAAATGACAGACTGAGAAATAAAATCATCGGCCCTCCATGGGGTGCTTTAGCGTCTTTCAGCCATTGTTTTGGTTTGACAACCCACTTTTTTTTATTGGTTTACTTTGAAAGCCCCAGGAAAAAAGCTAATAAGGGGATCTTAAGTTTTTAGTGTCAAAATGATTTCTTTCAATAGAATTTCTACCTCCTCCCACTACTTCTATGCTACTGCCACTAAAAATATTACAAATAATAAAGCTTATTACAGCCAACTAATGAACTATTGATACGTTCTACAATCACAATATAACCACCTGCATCACAATAATTATATCGGAGCTGAACAACACTGACAGGTTGATATCAGATCTTTACAGACATGTGGGTGTATAATGAACCCAGGTGATTAATTTTAGCCGGACTATGGAAGCAGCGTGAAGCTGCTGTCTGTTTTGGCTCATGGCAGCTTGTCCTCTGCTAAAACCTTAATCAAGAGAATTGAAGGTCCGTGTTGCTGATAACGAATGATCAGCCCTCTGTCACGGATGAGAGCGAGGGGATTTTCCCTTTCTGCCTCAGTTATCTTCCTTTGAGGTTATAATGAGGTTAGCGAAGGATTTGCTGAGTGGTTTTTCGCCTGGCATTGTTTTGTTCCCTCTCCTGTCACCCTGGCAGAGGTACTGAGCTTTAATCCTCTTCTCGTTTGTGTCTGTCTGGCAAGGTGAGGATAAGTGCAAGGTAACAGCCCGGGGATGGTTTCAAGTAAATGTGATCCACTATCTCCTCTAGCAGCAACAGCAACGCCACCAGCACAAGAGCCAACAACAAGGTAAAAACATGTTGCCACCTGCACATGGCAAAGTCTTCCACAGGGCCAATCAGGTGGAAATATGCCTCATGGTTTGACATGAAGCTCTCCCTCATTATAACAGTTCTGAAAATGCAGCAAGGATGCATCATTTCATTGAGTTTCATCAAAGTCAGATTGTCCCAAGTGCTGAATATGATAGACAGCTGGAAAACTAAACAAATGAACAGTCTTGACAATAAATCCAAAAGCACGACAGCAGTCGTCATCAGCACCACCATGGAATCATGATTGTCTCCTCCATTTCATTTACTTCTTTATTCTAGTGAGACCTTCTTATTCATTCAAACCAATATAGGGTTTCACACAAATCATAAGAATAAACAAATTAAATAAAAACACACAAACCATGCAAACCATGTAGAAGACAGCCAGCCTAGCCTGTATTGTGTGTGATCCGTCTACTTGTCAGTCAGTTTCTGCCTAGGATGAGCTACTGTGTGTGCGCTTTTAAGAAGTTTCTCTGCTGTGAGCTCCTGTATGGAGTTTGTGGATCGTGGCTGTAAAAACCGGCAAAGTGTTTGAGTAAGGACACATGGAGGTAGGGTTAGTTTACACTCGGTGTATGATGTATTTGCTTTTTGTAACAGAGAAAACAATACTGTTCAGGCTGGATGTTGATGTGGCTTGTCGAAAAACAAAATTTAAAGTTGTCAAGGACAAAGGACATAATAAAACTTAGCAATAAACCAAAGATAAACATGAAGTAGGCCTATGGCTAATGGACAGCTAGCACATGCTACCTCCAGAAGAACTGCAACTGAAGTGATCCACACTCAACTGAAACAATGAATTCAGCTGATGAGCTTCTATACTTGGATTTTAAACAAAAAGCCCCAAGACACAATATAGTTTAAGCAATACACCATACTTCTAAATATAACCACAAACAGATATATACAATACCAGTACTTTAGGGTACTTCAAGAGACTGTTATTTTAAAATAGCAGACCCCCTATCTATGATTCAGGCTCTCATCATAGAGGTTGCTGAGCCAATGGTGAAACAATGCTTAACTAACAGTGTTAAGGTCGGAGGGAACTGGAGGGTATGCACTATGCCTCTGCAACAACACTGTCCTGATATCAGCAATAGCTGCCATATGAGCACATTTAAGAGTGGGGGTGATTAGCTAGCCCAGGGGTCGGCAACTTTTACTATTAAAAGAACCATTATTGACCAAAAAAAAAAAAAAAAGTCTTTCTAGAGCAGCAAAACATATTTGAATAAAAGTTAAGGACAATTAAGTCTAAATTAGCCCATCAACATTCCAAATAGCTCTAAATGAGCATTCATTAATATAATTTACTGTGAGGTGGCTCGTCTGCAGTAGGCTTTTTTTTTTCTTTAAAGTTATTTCATACTTTAACTTTGCAGCGTTGGTGGTGAAAGCAAATGAATCTGTCCACACATTATTAAATCCTCCATTTTCTTGCAAGACTTTTCCTTTTCTGGATTTGGAAACCATAGCCAGCCTTGAGATTCCAGGCTAGCCACCACTGCTGAAGTTCTTCAAAATTTAGAGGATAAGGCACCAGGTCACAGACATATGATGCATATTTTAGTCGATGAAACAGTAAAACATCATTTAATTTGATTTATAGGCTACACGTTTTCACAATTATAGAATGCAATAATCACTTGAGGCCCTACAGCAATGACAAATGAAAATCTGAATGATAAAAACATCTTTCATTCATTTCCATATAATTTTATGTCAAAGCCACAGGGAGCCAATGGAGAGGGTACAAAGAGCCGCATGTGCCTCTGGAGTTGCAGGTTGCCTAGCTGGTGGGATATGCACACGGGACTCACATGCACTAATATGCACCCATGGCATCTACCACAACAATGAATGGAGAAGCTTGGAACACAACACACACACAGTGACTGCAACTTCAGTCTCTGCTCAGGATGCCACTACTCCATTTTATCTTTACATAGAAAATAGTGGTTTGTTGTTATATTAATGCTCTAAACCATAAAGAGCTCCTTTAACATGCAAATGCTGTCAGTGTGCATACTGAAATAACCAGGAGTCCTTCCTAGAGTACTGAGGTTTGGCAGCCAACAGTACCACCAAAAGATGAATCAGTCAGAGCTTCATTTATTTAATACAGCATTCATTAGTGACACCTACAGGTAAAAATAATTGAGAGCAGCCAAATCGAAATAATATGCTGCTGCCATAGTGCAAATATTGCTGACATATTGTGGCAAAAGTGATACAATTTTCACATTAATATTGCCTCTTAAAATATCTGCACTTGGTTATGCTATTAAGGCATTGTGTAATTGATTTACAGGTATTTACACATCTGATCTCATACACATTTTAGGAGGCTACACTGTCAAATTATATATTATATAAATAGTTCATATTAATGTGGATAAAAGTCATTTCAGCTGTGCCTAAAAGATCTTTAATATATGGACAGTTATTAATGTGTGCTTTGATATATAATGGCCTGTGAAGAATATGTCCCTGAACAACACATCTGGAGACTCAGCATCATATTATTGATTTGATCATGATGGATAGCCAGACATCTGATCCCATACACATCCAGCTACTAATTCATAATCGTTTCAGGCTATTATTTGAATTTTTAGAGTAGGGAGAAAACAATGGCAATATATTGTTTTGAGATATGAGGAGGAGGGTATTGTAGTGTTTTTCTACGTCAAGGTTAGGGCCCAAAGGATATATCATAAACACTGGGGAGGATCTTGCTTAAAAAAAAAAGAAAGAAAATATTTAGCAAAATAATTTGAATACAGTCCCTTACCACTTTCTCTGCCCCACTCACTGAAGTCATAATCTAGGATGCAGTCTAAAAACAGTGCAAGCCACTTGCAGATTTGACCTGTGATGAGCCAGTCCCATTAGTGATGTGCAAAATGGAGTGCTATTACCCACCAGGGTCCACAGTATATCCTCCCAGAGCAGGCTCTGGCTGATCAGCACTTGATTTTCTGCTCCCAATTTCGCAGGGGCTTGACCACTTTCCACCAGCATAGACAACCCCTGAAAAATAGTGCTCAGCCAGGTTTCCATTGATCACAGCACTTCTGCAGATGAAAACATCACGGTCTGTAACTCCAAAAAGTTCTATTCCAAGATAACTGCTCTCATTGCTATCGTTTTAGGGACTTAAAGGTGTTTGAATCGAGAGGAAATGAACTGAAACGTGCAGCTCTGTCAGAAGGATATAAATCTGTGCAGTGGATGGAGGTGACCTGTACAGTCTTTACATGATAAGGTGTGAGCCATTAACAACCAGTAGGAATCAGGTTAACTCATGTTGGCTTGTCACACATCGCATGTTTCCAATAATGGGGCCGACATGAAATGTCTGTGGGTGCTTCACCACAGCATAAAGCTGTGCCTCCATTGCACTAAATAACTAACATGCAATGGCTCTGTTAGCACCCAAACACACATGCTACATGGTGTGTAGGGATGAATTCGAGCATCTCTGCATGGATGTTTCAGTCTTTTTTTTTTACTTTTAGTGTAAGTTCCAGAACAGAAGTTCAATGTATGCTAAAGGGTGTTTTTTTAGATGAATATTGGTTGTCGATGACTGGATCTATGATGTTGCCATCAGGCAATGCTGCCACAGGATGAGTGTCAGAAGTTTGATTGGATTTTCACTGTTAGCTCATAATTGCTGGCCAATGTTAATTTCCCTCCCTCTGTTTGAGCAGAGGGGGGGGAGTGCATGATGAATGAGATTTGCAAACAGAGCCCACAGCCAGCCGTACAGGCCCATGTTGTGCTGCTGGGAGCTGATCTAGCATGTATTTCCTAATAAATCACCCTGTTGTACTGAAGGCCCACTGTGGCAGAGGCTCGGCAGACACTGTACAGACACCAACAACACAAGCCAGACAGAGGAAATGGATACGGGAGGCCATCATTTGATTCCTACATCTATCCATATCATCGATTAACCCATCAAGCAAAGAGAGGGCAAATGTAAGCTGAAATTCAAGTTACTGTAAACTGGGTGTGGCCATTGCTATATCTGAGCCTGAGGCATCACTGTTTGAGAGGATGGAATACTTGCAAGCACTTATTAGTTTAGTGTGGAACAACAAACTAATTTGTGTTATACTGAATGTTCTACCTAATGTGTGCTCTGGTGATAAGATGCCTTTGTGCATTAATCAATATTTTAATATGAACAAATGACTGATGTAATATGAAAGGGGCTGCTTGTAGTTAAAAACAAATTATAATATGCATATGTAGTTTCCCTTAGCTTGCTGGAGCATTTTAGTGTCTTTCAGACCATAGTCGGGTTTTTTGTGGTTGTTGTTTTGTACTCTCCACAACTGGTTGATTCTCACTGCTTTCTTCAACCCAGTCTCTAGCAGCAGGTCATCGTTTTTAGGGAAAAATCTCTGATAAACCCACTGTGCGCTTTCTGCTTAGCACCGCATGGCAGACAGACAAAGTTAATGACTTGTTGGTGAGCATAGGTGAGAATCTAGCTGCTGAAAGTCAGGTATTTTTCTGAGGAAGTGGTGGAGAACCAAACCTCAAATGACTGTGCATATGTTTAGTGGTCAGACTCCTCAAACCACAGTCCAAGATACTGGGTACCACAATGGTAGTTATAAATTTGCATGGTTAACCCAGGCCCTTCTTCAGGCTCTGTGTGCACTCCTAGATTGCATGCTGCCCTCCTCTGCTTACAATATTTAAAAAAAAAATTACAGCAAAAGGTAACAATGTTGCTGCAAATAAAGCAGGAGTGGAATGCTGGCAGAAAATTATTATTTTTGTAAAGTCATAACACATTCATTTTCCAAATATGTTTTTTTCAAACGTGACAGCTGTGCATTCTACAGCTCTTAAACCTAAATCTTGATGCAGCAGAGTCAAACTTAAGACCTACATTTATGTATACTGACACTGTCCCATAATGAAGGATATATGCTGGAAGTACTAACGAAAAGTAGTTGAAATAGTATTATAATATTTCTGAAATAGTAGTAGAGGTAGTGGTGGTGTTAGCAGTACCAGTAGTAGTAGTGGTAGCAGAAGTAGTCTTTGTTGTAGCAGTAGCAGCACAAGTAATAAGCTAGCAGCAACTGCAGTTCCCTGAATGGCCACTTGAGGCTGGCTCCAAGAGTGAGTCAGTCCCCATATACCCTCATGTTAAAACAATCCAGTCTCACTCCAAAGTCATCGAAATCTGGCGCTTTGGCAGTGACTTGCGGCATTAGATATCAACGAAAAAAAACATCCTTTGACATTGGCATGATACGCTGCCGGTCGCTGTTATAGTTTAATCGCTGCGGGACAAGAACGAAAATAAAAGCTGCAAAAGTCTAAGTAGGGTGGGCAGGAGTGGTGGTGGATGGCTCCAAGAAACATCAATTTTCACCCAGGAGAGCGATGTTCACGTCCTGTAAGATTATAAAGTCAAAATTTGTTCTTTTTTTCCTGAACCCAACCACATGCTTTTCCCCCCCCAAACCCAATCATGTGCATTTGTTGTTGATGGTAAAAAAAAACATTGATTCGCAGTAGGCCTATTTAAAATGGTAAATTTCCTGTGAAAACTAAAGTGTATTTTGAAAGAAGACAATGCAAGTAACAGGGTGAAGTTGACACGGTGTCACAGAATGTCAACAACCAACACACTCAGGGTACCTTGCACGTAGTATCTGGACATTGACAGTCTTTGGCCGACAGATGGTTGCTGTCCATTGAGAAGTTGCTACCACAACAACAACTTTGGTGAAGTAACGTAACTATGGCCTGACCTCAGATCCAGCCGTAGCTGTGTGTTTTCAGTTCATGAAAGTTAATTGTAGCATTTCAGTGTTTGGTTGTACTAAAAGTCCCTCTATTGAGTTAGATGTTCAGGTTTTCTTGTAAGTACATTTTCTTTTAATGATAAAGCCTGTTTCTTGCTAGCAAAAATTAGCAATAGCATTAAAACAGTTAACCATAGCTGTAAATACACCATGCCGACCAAGCTAACTGTTAGCATCAGGGTTATCTCCACCCTCTTCACCAAAAATCCAAGATGATGACACCCAAACTCAAGGCTTCAGAATGGAGGTTTACAAATTAATGGTTGACATCTGAAGGCTACATCCATTATTTTGTACTGTCCATGGTAATGGGTAGCAGTGGAGTGCGGTAAAGGTAGCCTTATACTAGTAGGCTAGTAGTGGTATCCACATTTGTTGTAGTAGCTGAAGAAAATTGTAGAATACCATTCACTATAGTTGTAGTAGTGGCAAGAGTAGTAGCCTTGTAGTAGCAGTTATAGTACCACCCAGCTAGCACCGGATGTCAGTATGATGTCAGAAAGACATTGGACTCTTACATTGGACAGACATTAAATTTTGGCTGGAATTAAACTGTGTTGATGATATTTTAAAGGTCTAACAACAGTAAATTTCTACATTATGTATTAACATTGTGAAGTCTTGCAGATGTTGCATTTTGTACTCCATACCTTATGACTAAATGTTGTTATTCTACGTCAAGATGACTTTAGCATGAGATGTTTGGAAGATGTTGGATTTGGGTTTCTTCACAACACAACTCAAAACCAACAAATTATCAGCAGCCTCTGTCATTCGTATTCTACGTCAAATTGACATTGGCATTAGATGTTGTCCTGACAGTGAATTTTGGTTAACCGATCTAACATCGTTGGTGGCCAGCTGGGATAATAACACAAGAAGTAGTTGTAGCACTCGAGGTATAATTGGAGGCAGTAGATGTAGTGGAAGCAGTAGAGTTACAGCAGTATCAGTAACAGCAGCAGTGCTCTGTTTTCTGTAACAGTACTCTAGTGAAGCACTGATGGTTGCAGTCCTCATTTTTTGCACTTCACCCATCTTAATTCCCTGAGATGTCCCAGGTAGAGATGACGTAGATGTTCTGGCAGACACATTTATCACAATAGCAAAGAAACTTCTTTACTATTGATTCATGCAGCAAAATTAAAAGCAAGCAATCCCGTCTTTACTGTCTGTCTCAGTATTAAAGACTGTGTGTGAGTGTGCGTGTGTGTTCGCCTTTCAGCATGCGCTGGTCTGTGAATGTGCCTGTTCATTTTATGAGTGCACCTAAGTGGAATGTGTTTGCATGTGCGTGCTGTCATGCAAACAGCTGCACCATGTTAAGCATACTAAAGCAGTGTAATGGCTGGAAACATGCCAGGTGTGTTTATGCACATATTCACCGGTCCGTTAACTGTTTCCAGACTGGCAAATTAAATAAGGCACAGAGATTTAAAAAAAAGGCCTCCATAAGAAATGACACAGAAATCTACCCCAAAAATCTTTTAATGAAGATGAATGTACATAGAGTAAAAAGATTTGCAAACTCCATTGCTTAATGCTAATAAAATCTAGGGATGATAAATCCATCTGTGCAGCTCAGAAACTCATTCTTCTTTCTTTTAACATCCCTTAAAAACAAACTCATGACAGAGGACAAGAGGTTACTGTGATCTTGAGCACAGGACGAGGCTGTTCACTGTCATACAGCCTCACAGCAGGGTGGAGTCATCGCTCCCTCCATAGTGGCTGCCAGCTTCATATAGAGCGCAGAGTGATTCCTGTGATGACCCGCAGACTCTCACCCTTGAGGAGAGAAAGATGGGAAGACAGTGCACTGCCAAGGGATCCTTGACTCAGAGCTGCGTGTTTGGGCTGGCAGTCTTATTTTGGGCCCAGAGTGCATGTCTTCCAGATAGCAAAGAGCTTGACTCAGACTTTGGAGTCTGTATGACAGGATTACCAAATCCTTCTTTAGCCCTGCTACATCCTTCCCTGTCATTGTTAAGGTTTAAATTCAGAGGCACACACAGCACAGATTTTTTAAATTATCACCCAGTGTCTGTTTTGTAGCTGAATGTAATGAATAGTAATGAGGAATGAAGGCTTTGATGTTGTGTTACTGATCTCTTGGCTTGTACAACAGAGTTCCAAACATGGGTTTCTGTCCCATCTGTATACTCTCTAACCCAGGAGTTACAGATTTAAGCTGTACTAATCAATATTTTTTATATTAATAATGGATCAAATATGTATATGTATAATTTGAAAGAGGTCACCTGTAGTGACAAACACAGATTTTGAGCTTCTTGTAGCTCATTGCTTTGGTTTTACAATCCGCACAAGAAGCTTGGTCAATTCTGGACCCAGAGTGGACTAAGAGTAAGACTGGATCAAATCTTGAAAATGGGTTGTTTAAAAGTAAAGAAATAAAGGATTCTGAAATTGGATTAGATCACATAATACATTTTTGTTTTTGATCCAGATCAAACCTTCAATATATGTTGTTCAAAACCTTTTAGTATGATTGAAAACTTTGATCCAAAAACACAGGATCATCCTGATCCAAGCAGAAGGGTGGATTAGGGCAACAAAATGTCACAAAAGTTTTAATTGACTCAAATATACATTCATTTATATTTTGCACTACATTTGTTTAACAATTACTGTGATAAAGTAGATGAAGTAGACATTAGGCTACCTTTCATTACATTCATTCATTCATTCATTCATGAATGGGGCCTGGAGCCTATCCCAGCTGACATTAGGTAAGAGGCGGGGTTCACCCTGGACAGGTCATCAGACTATCGCAGGGCTGACACATAGACACAGACAACCATTCACACTCACATTCACACCTATGGCCAATTTAGAATCACCAATTAACCTACATGTCTTTGGATTGTGGGGGGAGCCAGGGTACCCGGAGAGGACCAATGCTGACACAGGGAGAACATCGAGCTCTTCACGGAGGGGCTCTTGGGTTCAAACCCCCCATCCTGGGTTTGAACCAGGAGCCCTCTTTCTGTAAGGCGAACCACTGCACCACTGTGCCACCCCCTTTCAGTACAGTACAGTAAAAATAAATACATAAATAACTAATTAAATAAATAAATGAATAGATTAATGCACGTGGAATGGTACCACAAGCAAAAAGCATTAAAACAAGTGGCAGCCTCCAAGGCTGAAAAATGAAGCCAAAGCTGAAGTGCTAAAAACTACAGTTCATCAAAGGGCCACCTGAGGCCGGTTCCAAAACAGAGTGAATCCCCATAGACCCCCATGTTAAAATGTCCAACTTTACAGCATAAATAAACATGTTTATGGCCTGGTACAAAAAACAGTTTTGGTCTCTATAGCTAGCTTCAACATTTATGATTCATTAACGACTGTATGTCACACACTTACAGTTGGGCGTAGACCCTACGCGCGTCACCTTTGCCATTGTGAACATTTTTACTTGTGCGCTGGTGTGTCTGTGTCACTCTGCAGTTACACCTCCAAAACACTAGTCGGCGGTGGAGGTTTCTGTGAAGTGCTGTAAAGTTTAGTTGATTCAAAGCACACATTAAACACATGTTAAATATGGCTTAATGGAGACAATTTCAAACACTAATTGGCTTCACTATAACTCGCAGCATTCACAGACAACACTTCCGGACACATTTTCACCACAAATAAAACATGCTAATGTTATTAGCACAAGTCTATGGCATTTTCCATTGTATAAAGTAGCCTAGCAACCAGCGATCTTTTCCTTTTCTCATGTAAAACCAGGGACAGCAGCAACATGTAACAAAGGTAACGGCACACAATTTGGCTTCATTACAACTCACAAGGTTCACAGACAAAACAACTGTCATACTAAACACGTTTTCCAAGCAAATACAACATGCTAACGTTATTAGCGCCACCCTATGGCATTTTAAATTGTATAAATTAGCCTTGTGATGAGCGGAGATTCCCTCTGTTTATATGAAGCCAGGATAAATCCCCTAAGAATAAATCCCTCGCTCCTCCACAGCTCCACCCCCTCACCTAAATATGTTCACTTCTGGCTCCAAAAAACCAAAATGGCGATGACCAGAATACCAAACTTAAAATGGGACTCCACAAACTAATGGTAGACAGTAGCTACATCCATTATTTATACAGTCTATGTATGTCTTGTGGTGAGGTATAGAGTGTTTACATTGTGTTCTTTATGTGATAGAACCATTGAAATATTTATCAGTGTCATGCTAAGACATACTGTAACAGTAGCACTTTTTTTCCCAGTGTACTTTAGATAAAAATGAATGTTGCTGAACAGCAGCCACTGTGGACAACTGGACAATGTTAAAAGCAAAAACAGTGTGTTTTGTGGTATAGTGAGAAGAGTCAAAAAGTTTACAAATACACTGATTCAGTTATGTCAGTTACTTTAATATAGCTAACATTAGCCGCCATACGCTACTGATCCTGCCAGACCAAGTAAGGCTGTAGCAGTAGGGGTGCATTTTGCTACTTCTGAGGAAGAGCGTTATTTTCTCTTTCAAAACTGATATAGTCTTGCCTTAAGTTTAGTTAGAAATAAATAGGATTCAAGTATTTGACAATCCAGAGTTCAACAATGTATCCTCATACAGTGGTTCTTATGATATTCGAATTTGCGCCACATGATTGACGTGACATCCTTAACAAAAAGTAATGTAACTGACATAAAGTTACAGAGGTTAGGTTTAGATGAGTTAATTTGGGGTTAGGTTTGGGAAAAGAAACTTGGTGACGACGCTCCTTAAAATTACACAAAGTCTAGTCAAAGTGCACATGGTTCTGAACACCATATCCCAGGGGACAGTCCCATCCACCACCCCAAGATTTTTTCTTACCAGATGCAAATTTGCAAATCCTAGGGTAGTGAAGGAATGACCTGCCCTGTGCTCCCTATATTTGGCTGGTACACATTGCCATTGTAGGTTGGATTTAGGTTTAAGCAAGAGAAGTGGGATTAATTAGGGTTAGGGTAAGAATGTTAGGGTAAGCAAACCAGAGTCAAAGTAAGGTAAAGCAAGGCAGAGTAGGGTGGGCAATTCCTCAAATTCACTTACAGGACCACTCTAGACCGCTTCCTTCCTTACTCCCTTCAGGGCGTTGGTCACATGATGACAGCCATCCAAAATACATAGGTTATGCACAAACTACTGGCTCATCATTAGGTGGGATATAGACACATTTTGGTGCATTACTTTTCAGGAAAACATATGAACACTGCATGAGAGTTACCGTAGCTCTTGTTATCCAGGTTGCTATAAAAATGAGTGGATAATTGTCAGTGACAAAAGCCACCACTTTGTCCACAGCTGCAGACCTCCACTATGCTCACCTGAAAGCTCTTCATTCATCCGTGAGCATGTACCTCTCAGCAAAGTGTGTTTTCTGCTTGTTTTCTACTCAACCCCGCAGTGCTGTTGTCTGCAAACGCATATTGTCTCATAATTGCAATGTGTGTGAGTAATTGCCTGGTGTGCTCCTGTGATGCACCAGGCAATTTCAATCAAGCACTCAACAATGGAGCACTAGAGTGTGTCCAACCATCTATGTCCGCTTACCATATCTGCCCATTTACCACCAGGGTCTGTGCAGAATATAAATCAGCGGCCCTGCATTATTTAGAGAGTGAGAGACAGACAAGAGGGGAGAGACAGAGAGAGAGAGAGAGAGGATACAATCAAACTCACTAGTCGACTGTGACCCTGTGTGATCAGTCAGGCAGTGGGCTATGTTATATTCAAGGATCTTAAAGGAGGGGAAACTGCTAACCTGCTACTATGACATTATATTCCTCCTGTGGGGTCCTGTAGTCTGTATGATTCACCAGGTAAGAATTAGGAACACAGAGCATGAAATTAAACCATGTCTTGTGCAATGCAATTACATTTTCTTATCAACATTGTTAGGAAATGTTTTCAATGAACATACAGTATCACCAAAGTAAATTAGTCTGCAAAACATTTACTGGCAATATATCAATATATATTTAATTGCATTCCTTTGTGCTTGTAAAAAGCAGGGACGTAGCACCAAATTCTTGGCCCTCTGCATCCCCTCCCCCAATCTCAAACTTTTTAAGTCAGTTTGCTTTCTTTTCCTCTCGTTTCTTTGTTTTCTTTTTTGGAACCGCAATATCGAACCAACAGACATGACAGAGTACGTTGGTGCTCCAGCATCATATGCAGTCACTCATTTGGCTTTAGCTACATTTAGAGACAAACGTTGCGCAAGGGTGGACTAAAACTGAACTTTTAAGAGCTTCCACTATTTTTTTTAAACAAAGTTCAGCGTAACTTCTTTATTCAGCAACTTAATATAGTCGGGGCCTGAATTACTTGATGATGCCCCTGGTAACAAGTTAAGCATTAACGTTTACATGGTTATTGTTGAAGTTGGTTGAAGTGGGAAAGATGGCAGTCTGAGTTAGAGCCGTTTTCTGAACATTTTGGGACCCAAAGCTCCAAACCAGAGCTGCCGCCACCCCTTTGGCTACCGCCTCAAGGCCCCCAGTCATTTTATTATCCCTGACTGAAAATGAATGACTCTGCATACTTTATTAGCTGTAAAGTTTTTAAATATCAAATAAAGCACAATATGGAAACAATAAATAACTTTTTTTTAAGAAAGTGAAAATGCACAAATATGGTAAATGACAATAATGATTTGAAATGGCCCCTGGATATCATCCCCATCCCATCAGCATCTGTGAGAACAGATGGCTAGTCTCCTGTATCTACCAGTGGCGCTCTAGATGGAGGACGATGGGTTGTCATTGGATTGTGCAGGAATACCTGAGGTGGTTTGCAGCTGTTGAGTTGATGGAACTGACATTTCTTTGTCTTCTATTGGGTGAACTAGATCACATTTCACTAGAGTTGTACTTTGTATAAATCCATGTGACAAATGATTGATTGATTGATTGATTGATTGATTGATTGATTGATTGATTGATTGATTGCACTATACTTCTACACAAACTGTAAACAGAAAACATTCCAACCTAGCTGTTACAGTACACATGGTCTGTTATGAATGTGTGGAGATTGGCCTTGACTGACCCCAGACCTGACCTCAGCTGGCCTGCATTATTATGGCCCTGTTTGTCAGAATACACCACTGTCCTCTTTTCCAGGGTCCTGTGCCTCCTACATCAGTTGATGCTACTTGACACTTCTGATGTGTGTTGCATTTTCAAATACAAATCCTGCTCCCAGTGTCAAAGTTCTGCACTTTGCACACCAATCATCTAACCTGACCACCCCCTACAACTTGCGTATGGTACAAGCACTTCCCTGACTGGAAAAAAAAAGAAGATTGCTACTGAACATAATCCAGGCAGCAACTGAAACTCCATTCATTATGTTGAATGCATGTTTTGGGTGAACAGATGCATATTTATCCTCTCCTCTTATTCATAATTGTGCAGAGTACTCAGTTTTGTCACTTCAACAAAAATGAGAAAAGGGGTCTCTGCTAGCATAAAAACAGGGTATTATCATTCTGTCCTAATATGTGCTAAACTGCTCATTCCCGCTTAAAACATCCAGGCTTGCTACTAAACATTATGATGTGATATACATGCAGGTGCTCAACTCTGACAGGTGTGCATCCCCTTAAAAATCTACAGCCCCATCAAGACTGGATTGAGTTTACAGAGGGAGGTGGGGCAAAAAATATTCGCTGTGCTCCTCCGTGATTTAACATCATCATACTGGACAGCATTAGGAAGTTACAGAATACTGTATTGTCTGACATTCAGCAGGACAGAGCCATAAGACCAAGCCACATTGGGAGGTGTGGAAGAAATGTAAATGATGGCATTGTACGTTTCTGCAAACCACGAATATGACCTTGTCACATATTGAAGTTTTGGTCATGTACTTTCCACGTCCACATACATTGTGCAAGGTACCCTGGATGCGGTTGTTGATGTTCTGGGACACCGTGTCAAGTTCTGCCTTTTACATACATTGTCATCTTTCAAGATACACTTCCGTTTTCACAGTCTCTTTTAAAATAAATGCACTATGTCAGCACAACACCCCGAATTGACGGGGTGGTTATGTGGTTGGTGGTTTAGGCAACAAAAGCACGCGGTTAGGTTTAGGAAAAAAGAACAGGGTTTGGCTTTAGAATCTTATGGGACACGAACACCGCTATCTCGGGTGAAAGTCATAGTTTGTTGGACTTTCGCCACCTTAACTTTCGCCCTTGTCCCGCCGCGTTTCCCCATGATGCTGCCAGGCACCATTAATCAGTGCCATTGGCCGCCTATCAAAGATGCCTTTTTTCCTTGGTTTCGACAACTTTGGAGTGAGACCGGGCTCTTAAGAACAGAAAGTGGTTATGGTGAGGAAAAGATCATGTTTTGGCTTAAAGGTTCCATGTGTAGGATTTAGGGGGATACATCGGCAGACATGGAATATAACATAACTATGTTTTCTTTAGTGTATAATCACATAAAAATAAGAATCCTTGTGTTTTCATTAGCTTAGAATGAGTCGTTTACATCTACAGATGGAGCGGGTCCTCGTCAACGGAGATCGCCAAGTTGTTGCACTGCCATGTTTCTACAGTAGCCCAGGACAAACCAACCACTGGCTCTAGATAGAGACATGTGTTTTCACGTCACTCACTATAATTAGAAGCCTTTTCATGATGAAAGCATTGCAAAACACTGATTTTTCTAACCTGAAACTGTTTTTACCTTTTTTTTCTGTTTTGGAGAGGAAGAGACCTCTGTGGATAATTTGATTCTCATTGAAAACATTCTAACTTTTTTACTGCAGTCTGTAATCCTCACCACTAGATACAACTAAATCTCCCTAAATTTTACACACTGGACCTTTAAAATACCTGCACAATTGCCACTGAAAGCATCACAATGTGTTGCTATAAAACACCCAGGTTTAGTAGCACAAACAATGCTGGAAACATCGCAATCTCTCGTTAATGAACAATCGATTTTGTTGTCTGTTGGTCTCAAGCCGTGTTGCCTAGGCGTCATGCCAACCAGCATTCCCTCCACCTCTGATAACAAGATAGCTCATATACATGTAATCAGAACTATGTCATTTTAAAAACTTCAGTATGCAAATGTCACCAATCTGTAGTTTGCAGAAACCTACAATGCCAACATTTTCTTCTGGCAACTAGGCTGAGAGTTTCAGAGGAGAGTTTTAATGAATTTTGGGCAAACTCATTCTTGTTTGTATCATAACATAGTCAAATCTAAACACACAGACTCACACTTCCTGAGGATATTCTTATCTTTGATTTGCATCGCAAATAAAAGTCCATAAATCCTTTTTGAGATCACAGATAAAAACACACTTCAGAAATTGCCAGAGAGAATTTTCTTCACTATCAAAGTAATCCAGTGATCGTTGTCTGTAAATCCATCAGCGCATTGCAAATGGGAACTGCTAATAGCTAATTTGGCTTACTTTTTATCAGTGCCAGCTCACCAAAATATAAACAAATAGAGGGCAAAAAAACAGAAGCTACCTGTAGTTGACATTACCACAGCTCATATAATGAGCTCTAACAGGGTCTAGCTCTCCTGATGTTTTATCTTTTTAGGCAGAACTGGGATGAAGGAAGAATGACACCTCTTAAACCTCATGGACATGTGTGAGTGCAGCAGTGTATGAGAACTTTGAGTGATAGAAGAAAAAGAATTTGTAGGGGGAAAAGTACAATGAGATATAAATGCATGTTTATGTGTGTGTGAGAACCTTGCTGGCTTTTCCCTGCATCAGTGGAACTCATATTTCACCTGTCAGGATCTGTCATCTCCACCACTGTCATGTCTGTCCCCAGAGCCCATTGTCTCCTCTCTCTTACCTCCTGGCCTCTTTTTGCATTTGGCAGGTGCGTGTGTGTGTGTGTGTGTGTGTGTGTGTGTGTGTGTGTGTTAAGCTAACACCAGTCTATATTCTATATATCTATATTTGACTACAAAAATCACTCTGCTCACCTGGATACACAACCTGCAGTAAAACCTCACCATCAGCCATAATTTTACCTTCATGGATCTGTACATAATAAGTCACAGCATAGGGATTTCCAGTGTAACAACCTGTTTTATAATTACTTTTTAATAAAAGAAGGGTCATTGCTCTGTGTCAGAGGTCTGTCAGTTTACATCAGAAGTCACTGTTATGTTGCTGTGCAGCTCCAGCAGTGTGCTGACACCCACTGTGCAAACAGACGCACCAGGTTTACCCCCACACTGTGTGAGCCCATCCAAATTCTGAGTATTAAATTATGGAGATGTTTAATTCTGAGCAGATAATTTGGGGCTGTTGATGCCAGTGGGGATTCTGGCAACAATATCTTTAGTCAGAATGTGATGTAACGCATGGTGTCATTTTTTCCAGCTACATGGATATAACAGGTTGCAGTCCTCGCAGGAGTGCGTTTTAACAGGGACATCTTCTGAAGCTGAGTCACATAACAGGCCCTCCCTCTTCTCACGCACGCTGACAGTATAAGACGGTATAAACATATCAGTTTTAGCTCTTATGAAAAGGGCAGCATTAAAATGTTTTCCATGTTAGATTACTTCATTACTACAGATCTGCAAGATGCAGTTAAGCTCAGTGGTGAGGTCAGCTGCAAACTCTGAACAAATGACACCAAGAATGGCAGAACGTTTTGAAATGGAACTAATTAGGGCTTGTTGACTTTTTTCCTGCAGTGATCTTAACATTAAAAATATCGTAACGTCCTGGTGTGTTTGTTGTTAGTTATCCGTTCATTTTCTGTAACAGCTTACCCTGTTGGGGGTCCCGGAGGGGCTGGAGGCTATTCCAGCTGACACTGGGCGAGAGGCAGGGTACACCCTGGACAGGTCACAGGGCTGATACATAGAGACAGACAATCATTCACACCTACAGACAATTTAGACTCGCCAAGTAACTTGCATATCTTTGGACTAAGGGGAGGAAGCCGGAGTACTCAGAGTAAACCCACGCTGACATGGAGAGAATATGCAAGCACTGCACAGAAGGGATCCCCCACCCCAGGTTTGAACCCTCTTGCTTCGAGGCGACAATGCTAACCACATATTTATTTTCTTATACTCCACAAATGCTGATAAAAAGCAATTATATTTGGATTAGGACAGAGGGATGTCGTATGCTGTAAAGCCCTGTGAGGCAAATTGTGATTTGTGATATTGGGCTTTATAAATAAAATTGATTGATTGATTGATTGATTGATTGATACAAGTCTAGTCTTAGTGGTGGTAAAAATATCACCAGTGCAACCTGTTTTAATTGCCAAAAACAGCCAAAGTAAAATACATTATGTCTGAAAATACCATAATCAATCTTCTAAACCCACGTTTTGTTATTTCCGTGAAAGTGTATTTTCCTAAACTCAAAGTCACGGATGCCCAGAAGCAATATTGAGGACATAGTCCCCAGAGGATCAAGTACAGGCTACTGTAAAAACTTTTATATCCTTATTTGTCATCTAGCACCATCATAGGACCACATTTCCTGTTTGCCCAATACTTGTTTTTTTGGTCAAATGCCTGCAAAATGATGGGCATTCCCATCAACCTCAGCTGTACTTTAGCTAGTCTAATCAGCTTATGTAAAATGCTACTATTTAGAAGACGGTAGGGTGACCAGACGCTCGGGACAGTCCCGAAATCCAAGCAGTTTTCCCGAATCCTGCCCTAATTGTCCCGAAAATTACACTAGAGCAGAGTCTGGAGTAGTTATTGCCTGATAAAACATTAAAAACTGATCATGGTGGTTGAGTCGTCCTCGAGCTCCCACCGGCTGCACGTTGGCTGCAGCAGATCCTACATGAATTATGGGTGTTATAATTTTTTAATTGTGTACAGCAGTGGCGATGAAGTAGTTGAAGAGAGCACATGTTGCAGCCGCAAGGACAGGGAAAGCCACGAGAAGAAGTGATTTGCACGTTGCAGTGCAGCCTCTTGTTCTAACTGCTCTACAAACTTGTTCTACAAACTGATACGCCTGTAACGAATGTACCAGGCGTCTTTTATTTTGTTAGCTTTTATTTTTTATTGAGTTAAAAGGACAAGTGCACTTACATTGATCACTTCCATGAAATAAAACAAGAAATTGGAAAAGAGGAAAAGATTGAAAAAAATGTTAAAATTAAATTAGGGAACTGATCACAGATGTATTGTTTCTGTGTGTTTTTACATCTATTGTTGCTTTAATTTGCAGCTATACTGACATGAAGCTGACATGTCATGACAGTCAAGCAGCCCTTAAAACTTAAAAAAAAAAGTTCTATAACTTAAAGAAATATTTAAAAAAATGAACTGCTTGGCAACCAGACCAGGCGTCTAATTGAGACAGGCCTTTATTTGTCAAAACGTGTAGCCACACCGGGCTTTTAATTCAAGTTTTATGGTACATGGGTCTTTATCTTTCTGAGCTGCAGTGTGTGACATGCAAGTCTGACTGTCACCATACGCCAAAACAACACTGATAACTATTTTCCAATGGTAGTAACTTGCACCAGCTCCAAAAGTCGCAAAAAGTTGCCTGATGACATCATATACTCATTTACATATTGGTGCCTGGGGCAGTTTATATATTGATGGTACTCAATGTATTGGGGCCTGTTCCATGTGGTAAAATGACTATATTGCGAACAGTGAGTGTAAATTGTCACGGAATAATTTAAAGACACCGGCACAAACATAATCATCCAGACCTCTCTCTCCTGGGTATGTTGCTGTGTCTGCAGGCCTCCAGACTGCGACTATTTGGGCAAATTTTGCAACCATGGAGCACCAGTACATCTTGTAAATATTGAACATAACATATGGACTGGAGAGCTGTTAATTTGTTTCCTGCTGTTCATGAATAAATCCTTATGTTTAAGGATGTTGCTGTAGGGTTTAACTTTCTGTTTAGTGCTAATAAAAGTTGACCAGAAGCTTCAAGTTCACAGCAACATTAACTCTTCCGGCCCGGGATGAGTCATGTGCTTTGTTTATTTTCATGTAAAATAATGGCGTTACAACTTCACTGATTAGACTCATTTGAAAAATCCTCAACAAAACATTTGAGTGGCATGAGAGCTGTGACCCTTATGCTGTAGTGCACCACTTTCTCATGCTTCCAATCCAGAGAGCAAGAGCGTCAACGTAACCATAGAAACTCACTACGACTGAACTCCCACTTCTGCGGCGAGCAGCATCTCCTCTCCTTCTGCCTGTCCCACACCTACTGACTACATGTGTATGGCCAAAGAGAAAAGAGGAGGAGAGTGCCTGTGCTGTTGGCAGAAGAGCTCTGGACTGTGGCTACTCTGAGCTGCATGCATGGGAATGAATTACAATATATAATGTTTCTTGCTTTTTCCCCGATGGTCTGAATACATTTGTCGCTAGTTAGAAAAAAAGTCGCTAGAGGGTCTGAAAAGTTGCTAAATCCAGTGAGAAAGTCACCAAGTTGGCAACACTGCACCAAAATCCCCACACAACTGAGAGCTGTTCCTGGGGACTTGCCTTTTTTGAACAAAGTGGAAACATGAAAATACATCACTTCTTGTGCAGCAGAGGATATGTCCTAGGACAGAGAAAAGTCTTCACCTACTGGATTTACATGTAGTTTGAATTGCCATTGTGTTAACTCAATCTGTAAAACACTCATTTGTATTAAGATATTGCAGATTTAAAGGTCCAGTATGTAGGATTTTAGGGGGATATATTGGCAGAAATGAAATATAATAAGTATGTTTTCTTTAGTGTCTAATCACTGAAAATAAAAAAGAAATTGTTATCTTTTTGTTACCTTAGAATGAGCTGTTACGGTGCGGGTCCTAGTCCACAAAGATCGTCATGTTTACCATGATGTTTCCACAGTAGCCCAAAATAGACAAACCAAACACTGGTAGATAGGGCCGTTTTATGAAAACAACTGAAAAACACTGATTTTTTTTTTATGTTAAACTGCTTTATTCAGTGTTTTTATCAAGTTAAATCAGCAGGTAAATTTGTTTTGGAGAGTAAGCAACCTCTGTGCATAACTCGACTCCTGGTAAAAACCAATGTTTGGATCTTATTGAGGTGAGCACACAGTTAGCAGGTGTTGGGCTAGTGGCCCTGACATGCCAAACAGCATAGGAGAAACATTGATTTGTAATGTGAAGCTACTTTATTCATTGTTTTTACTGGATTAAATCAGCGGGTCTGTTTGTTTTGGAAACAAACATTGCAGGTAATCTAAGTTTCAGCTGGTTGCAAGCTGCAATTTTCACCACTAGATGCCACTAAGTCCCCCTAAAATCGTACACACTGGACCTTTGAGCAATTGCAATGCATTTTAAAATGCATTAGGCCTACACAACTTTGCACATCTAAAGTGCCATAAGTGCATGTAACACTTTATCTCTTTTCCCACACAAAGTCTGTAAGATGAAGTCAGAGAATGAGGGATTTTATCAATATTGGAAACACTTTTGTACTTTGTCCTGAATTAACAGGACCAAACTATTCCATCTTGTCAAATTGATCACATATGTTGCCCCAGCAGAGGTGATACAGTTGCACTTTATTATTAAAGATGATATGTGTGAATTAGGAAATATTGTTGGAATTAGAAAATAGCCTTTTCCTTTCAAATATGTTTATTGGGAAACCAGTCAATAAACAGTGAAATTGACAATCGACAGTTACGTTTCCTCTGTTTTTTTGGGGTTTTTTTACAGAAAAAAAAAAATAAATAAAATAACATAAAAAAAATAATAATAATAATAATAATTCCACAAACACAATCCCTGACAAAAATGACAAGTGAGACAAGTAGCAAATTATAAGCAAACAAAATCAACATCCAAGCAAAAACCAACAACAACAAAACAAAACAACAATAGAGCATACCCCCCCCAGCCCCCCACCCACCCAACCCTCCCTAGGAGTGCATTTAAACTAGAGTCTCAGTTAGATTCTCTTTCGAGATGAGAGACCAAAGGTTGCCAAATTTTATTAAAGTCCTTCAGTTTATCTTTCAGAATAAATCTAATTATTTCCAAATGTAAGGTGTCTGTCAAGTCAGTCAACCAGTGCTTGAAGGAGGGCACCTCTTTCTTTTTCCAATAAAGTAAGATCAGTTTTTTTGCCGTTATAAAACCATACGCCAGAAGACGCTGCTGTGCAACATTTAGCCTCCGTAGCTCATCTGATGTTCCCAGAATTATTAAGATAGGATCTGGTTCTAACTGGACCCCCAAAATCACAGAAAAAAATCGAAATATTTCATACCCATAGTTTTGAAGTTTGGGGCAAAGAGCAAACTATGTGATAAGGTAGCCTCCATAGACTCACATTTCTCACACAAAGGAGAGACTTCAGGAAATATTTTATGCAACTTTGTCTTGGAATAATGAAGTCTGTGCAGGATTTTAAATTGTATTAAGCAGTGTCGGGCGTTAATGGAACATTCATGGATGTACTCCAAACTCTCCTCCCACACATTGGGAAGTATCAAGGCTCCAATCTCTCTTTCCCACTCTTCTTTTATCTTGTTCATTTTGGGAAGGCACATACTTTGTAGTGTCTCATATAATTGCGAGATTATGTAACGTGGGTTAGGGAACAGATTAAATAAACTCTCTAGTTTGTCTGGATTTGCCCTCTCAAAATTAGGAAGATGTGTTTTAACATAATCCCTAATCTGGAGGTATCTGAAAAACTGATTCTTGGGCAAGTTATATCTTTCCTGGAGTTGCTGGAAAGAAGCAAAAGTACCTTCTATGTATAGGTTGCCAACATTACAAATCCCTAATTGCTTCCAGGTAATAAAGGCCCCATCCAGAACAGAGGGAGCAAAGGAGGGGTTCGCTGCTATAGGTAGCAGATATGACACTGTATTGAGCTTGAAATGTTTTCTTAGTTGTTTCCATATCCTAATTGAGTCGTAAATTATAGGATTATGTTTGAAGCAAGTTCTATTGACTGGCACGGGTGACAGTATAACCGCTCTAATAGAATATGGTAGGCAATCCTCCCGTTCCATCTCTAGTCCATCATGGGGTGATGGGTTGTCATCTAACCAATGTACAATAGAGCGTATCCCAGTGGCCCAATAATATAAAATAAAATTAGGCAGTGCCAACCCCCCATTGGTTTTATGTTTGCAAAGATGGTCCTTTTTTATTCTGTGAGACTTACAGTTCCAAACAAAGGGGAGAATGATAGAGTCCAGTTTACTGAAAAAAGATTTAGTAAGGTATATAGGCAGGTTTTGAAAAAGATAAAGCAGCTGAGGGAGAAAAATCATCTTAATAGCGTTCAATCTACCCAACGAAAATAGCCTTTTCCATTCATGGGTGTGAGATCCTTGTGTTTTAGTATGTTCAGCCTGCTTATTTTTGCATATCAATACAGTAAAATAGTCAGTGTCATATTTACCTTACACTCACACTGTGTCCGCTAAAACAGTAGCTTCTTTTAAATGATAAAATATGATGAGTAGGACTGGTTTGCTGTGTTCCTGCTTTCAGGGTCACAGTCAGTTTGATGCCCGTGGTGTTGGTTGGTTGCTACGGGCTACGAGGCAGAGATTGACTGATGGTGGCATTCACTCTCTTTGTGTGGCAGCTCAAACTAGAAAAAAAGAGGAAAGACAGGAGCCAAAACAGCATGCCAGCCACAGACAGGCATGTGTGCTGCAGGCTGACACGGAGGCTCCCCACAACAAACTGGGCCAGGTTGGAAGAGTTTAATTGCAGCTGCCTGCTGTGTTTAGAATAATATAACCTCACTGAAGCACGCTTGTTTGAGCTTTTGGTAAGGATCCACTGTAAATGGAAAAATGACTCCTGCTTCTTTCCTCAGGGAGCCTGGCGAAATTGTATTCTATTACCAGAGGCAGGGATTTCACCCATAAATCCTCAACCTTTAGGAATGGCCTATATATAGCTGCTCATGCCTCATAAGATATCTGAGAGTTTGTGCTTTTTGCACTCATGTATAATGGGTGTCTTTGCAGTTATGTGCTTCATTGCTAAGTGCAGCAGCTTGTGACAATCCTTGTTTAAAGTGTACTGTAAATACATTCCACTTGATGCAAATATGCAGCCAACACTAAGCCTATAAAGGAGGTGGGAATCCGATTTTGGAAACGATGTAAAAGAGGGGAGAATTAATACTCAGTGCTCAGCTACAACCACTCCTCCATAATGCATATCATGAATATATTCCACTACTGAGTACTGAGTAATGAGATGCAAAGAAATCTACAAATGAACAAAAATAGATCATCTGGCCCTGACACATTTTCTCTTCTCACAGCTCCATTTGGTGGCCAACATGCAGCTGTGATCAAAGAGCACTTTTCCACAGGGAGCGGGGCAGCACGGTGGCCAGGTCAACTCCATTCCCAGCTGAAAGGTCACAGGTTTGATTCCCACAGCAGCCAGCAAGTCGGTTACCCCACCAAGCACCTACCTGCCTGCTAACCGCAAGACACTCTGGATAAATGCCGAAAATGTAAATGTGGCACGCAGAAGCCCCTGGGGATGTGACATGTTTCCTGTTGCAAAACATAGCTTGTCGTGACAGTCCAACCATCTGGACCATGGGCCCTGTGCTCAAGGGCAGATGAAAGACATTTGCTTGCTCTTTAGCATTTTTTTTCTCCTCCTCTACCAAATGCAATTCTGTCCTGACCTGATATTCTGACCTAGTTGAAATAATCAGCAGTGGAGATATTTTGCGAATTGCATTGCCGACCCTATTTGCACATAAATGTTACCCTGCAGTCATGCGCCGCCTTTAAACCTCAACCCACATTCTGAAGCAGACCTCGAAGGAGGAGGTGCTGGGGCCATCTCTAAGAGCTTGTCTTATCACTATCCATTTCATACTCTTTTGACTCATGCTGTTTATGAAGCATGACAGCTGCTGCATTACCTGCACACCACAAACATCTGCAGTCTAATACGGTCCGATGAGGAACACGGTGCCTAAGGGCTCCATAATTAGTGGGTTATTCCCATCATACGCTACAGCAACTGAATTAACTTCCTTACTCCCACTGATGACCATGGGCAGATTATTAGACAATGAGCCCCTGGGAACAGATTTGCAAAAAGCCCCACCACCTCTCCACTGAGGAGCCAGACACTCAGACTTTACAGCTGTTTAGCCTCTTTTTGTTGTTAAAGTCCTGTTGTGTCTCTTTGTGGTCACTCTGTCTCTTTGTAGTTGTTTTTTTCCTCTTTGTCATAATTTTGTGTCCTTTCTTGGTTGTTTTATGTTTCTGTAGTTAGCGTTGAGCTGAATACTCAGATGAAACAAGTATCCAGTCCAAATAATGTACTTTTTATGAGAACAAGTATCATCTGAGGAAATTTTTATCAATATCCTTACTTGTGAAGAAGGAAAATCCTTATTTAGGTAGATGTGGTCAGTCTCTTATTTTTGTGATCAATAATGATCTGAAGGTCAATCCTGAGATTTTTCTGTAAATAGCTTTCTAATAAATAATACATATAGCAACTTCTGATCAACCCATATCAATTTCAGGTTTAAAAAACAACTTCTGGTTAAGTCCCATCCATTTGCAGTTTAAACTCTGCCCATTCCAAGTACAGATACGGATACAGATAATTTTGTCGGTTGAACAAATACAAATACAGATACAGATAATGGTGTGCTTGCTCATCCCTATCTGTAGTCATTTTATGTCTCTTTATTGTCATTTTGTGTGTCTTTGAAGTGATTTTGTGTTTTTCGTTTAACTATTAGGCTTGTTACAAAAAACACTGAGTCTCTGAAATGTGGCAATCTACTGCTAGCAACATTAGCTTTGTTGCTAAGGTACCACTGTTTAGAACAGCAGGAGTACTGCTGTAGCCTAAATACTGCAAGACCAACACCAAACACATAGCAGAAGATCCCTATTTTTCCATGGTAAAGTGAATACGACCTAAATCCCTCTAAACTGCAAGTCTAGCTGTTTCTTAAACCACAATACAGAGGCCAAGACCCTCCCCTTCAGGTAGGGCCATATTTTGAAAAAAAAAAAAAAAAGTAGTTAATCGTGCGTGACACGTAAAACAACGTAAAACGTAAAACAACAGTGTCGGCCTCTGGAGTGACATATGATATATGTGTTGGCAGCGCTTTATAAACAATAACAATGACATAACATGGCAATAATAATCATTTACCATTCTTGCTATATGGTGGCTGATCTTGTCCTCTGCTCCGAGGGTAAGGACCTTGGGGATCTCACTGTTTTCCCAACTTACTGACATTTTCAGCCGTTGTTCTTCTTCTTTGAGTTAGCTGCTAACTGCTATGAGCTACATTTTTACATTTTAAATCTCCTGGTGGTGGGTCGCACTCACAACACGTCATCAAAACGTCACACCTGTGCTGCGCATGATCCCGTCCTGCAGACTTTCTGTTTATACAGACATTGTTTCGGCGCTGGTACTACCTTAATTAATTCTCACTCCCACCTTGTCACATATCAACATTTAGGAAGTGATCACATCAAGATGAAATGCTAGAAACGCGATGCCAGTAAAACCATTGTTTCCTATAATGCTGCATGTCTGACCGGCATTTAAGCGTCTTTTTAGACGGCCGTTTTTCCGGCGTCTTTTTAGACGCGTATTTTTGTAGACGCTCGTTTTTAGACATGCGTAGACGTGTCTAAACTTTTTGAGCGTCAGACGCCAGTAGCTAGCGTGCATTGAATAAGTGATTCCAGCGTTTAAAGCGTCTTTGAAGTGTCCGCGTCACTAGCGTCTTATTTCTGTGTGATCGCCCCCTTAGTCATGGACTTTCGAAGTCGGGATATGAAATGCAAGGTACCCTGAATGCATTGGTGGTTGACAAAATACACCTACGTTTTAACAGGAAATGTAGAGTTTGCATTCACTCTCTTACAAAATAAATGCATATATGTCTGTAAAACACTGCAAATTTTTGTTTTTTCCCTTCAACAACAAATGCACATGGTTAAGTTAAGGCAACAAACGCACGTGGTTAGGTTTAGAAAAAAACAAACAGGGTTTGGCTTTGCAGTCATACAGAAAGCGAACACTGTCTTATTGCCCCCTTTACTTACATGGTTGAAAGCAACTTTGACTGAGCTGTGCTTAGTAAAAAAGAAAAGTGGCCTAAACAAAATGAAAAGTTGAAACAAACTGGCTATAGCTTGAATTAAAAAACAACTTTTGGAGACCCTATAGTCAGAATGGTCTGAGGGGGGGGAGTAGGACTCGTGACCACAGTACTGGCCTCCTACTAGGCTACTACTTCTACTACTAATAGTAGGCCTAATAATAGCCTAATAATAATCATAATAATAATAATAGACAGATGGTTATAAAGGGAGGCTACTGAAAGCCTCTTCATTAAAAAACAAATCTTTTCACCAGCTCCTTGCCCCACTCTGTATATATGAATGGTTTGGGTGCAGACCAGATGATATTTGCTGATGTGAGCTCCCACTTCCTGCTCTGCCTCAAGTGAATTGACGCGGCTGATAAGCGCCGTGCGGCCAATAGGAGCGCAGCAGGGCGGAGAGCAGCGGCAGATTGTACTACAGTAGTACCGCCGCCAACAGTAGACGCGTCTACCGCTCAGTCTGTCGCTATTCAACATCCTCTGGTTAATGGATTATACAGTTTCCCTCCAAGTACAACATCAGCTGGCTGTGTTCCCGACACACTTCTATCAGGGCTACAGTGTGGAGTTACAGGTACATTTATTTTGCATTCCACTTGCCAGTCCCGTCTCTTCTCTTTTTTCTCCTCTTCTTCAGTACTATCCGTGATGAGAGGCGTGCATGCGTGCAGAGTAGTGAGTGTGACTTTATGGAGATGCCTTACTGCGGGGGAAAGGCATGGTTGTCGTGTTGCATGCTGATGTTTCTCCCCTCACCGAGATTCTTGTTGCGTGCCGCCGGGAGACGGAGCGGAGCGGTGGCTGCTCGCGCGGTACGGTGCGGTGCACATGGGGGTTCAAAGTAAGGAGCAGCCGGGTGGAGGTTGACCTCACGTCTCATAATACAGGTCCTACATGATGGAGAGCGGCGGGTGTGAGGAGAGTCCGGCCGGGGACACCCCAGGGGGTCCTTTAGGAAGTCTCCTGTGTATGACTGAGACAGACAACAGTCAGAAATATGTCTTTACTGTTTCAATCAGTGGCTTAACTTTCAATGCAGCATACAGTGTTATTAAACCTCCTGCACCTCAGAGGCACTGAGGATCTGTTTCAGAGTTTCAAAATAGGGTCAGTTCTGCAGAGCGTGGCTTTTTATTCCTACTATGGACAAACAGTGACGAATATGAAGCAAAGCAACAATGTCAGCATCCCAGGTTGCTCTGCATGCAGGACAACGGGCTCGTCGATTCTCTCAAGGTGACATTTAAAGTGGATTAGAAGCAAAGATGTAGCGGAGGGAGATAAACACACCTTCCTCACCTCTGTGGAACACTATACAGTGCCTGGTTAGAGCTCATGTGAATCCCCATCACATCAACTGACACTGTGGGTCATAATGTCAAAATACAATAACTTTCCTTAGTTGATTTTTTCCCCCCGTAATCGTGGTTGATGTAGTAGACTGGAGGTTACAGTTTGCCATCTTTTTTCCATTTTTTTTTTTTTATCATTATGTATTAGTGGAATGAATGGTCTACTTGTGGCACACCAGACGAGAAATGATTCCTGATAGATAAATCAATTCCTAATAAATTCTATCAGGAATTTTCTCTGGAAATATATTGGCTAACATATCACCATTGCAGATAAGGAATATTTCCATTATAGAATAATCTGTCTTGCTAAATTGATTAATTACTCTTTCAGGAATAGTGAAAAATGTTCTGTATAATCTCCCAGAGGCCAGGATTGACAAACAAACAGTCAAAAACTGAGAGGTTCAGTCATTTATATGTGTGTGTGTGTGTGTGTGTGTGTGTGTGTGGGGGGGGGGGGGGGGGGGGGGACACAAAAACATTGTTTTAATATTAAATAAAAATAAAAATAAAATATAAAACGTTAAAATATTTTTTCTATTTTTCATTCAGTGACCATGTCCCACTTGCACAGGAAAGCAAACAAAATAGTAAATATAGAACATGGTGGTGCAGCATTTCCTTTGATGTCTCTCAGGTGACTTTGGTTTTAATTAGGCGCAGCATTAAAATGGTTGCTTTGTTTTCCATGCACAGCTCCAATATATTTGTTTTTGGCCCACCTGGTGGGATGTACACTTTGGTAATGGCTGCACCTCATGAATATTTTCATTATTGATTAACCTGCTGATCATGTCCTGATTGTCGGCTAGTTTTTTACTCTCTAAATGTCTTGTTTTGTCAGAGCAATGGTCCAAAATATAAATATGTTTAGTAAACTATAAAACTATAAAAGATGAAGAAAGCCTGTAAATACTCACATTTAAGGAGCTGCTGGAGCCGGTGAATGGTTGTCATTTTGTCTTAAAAAATAACAATTAGTTGATTTTCTATTGCTGTTATCTCTGTCGATTATGGAGAACCACATTAACTGGTTGTTTAATAATAGTTGATGGAAGTGACGGGGGGGTCCATCAGTGGTTGATGGGGTAGGTGTATGACTAATTAGATAGATAAATTACCAAGGAGGGATTGGCTATTCTCAATATTTAGTGGCTTTTTGGCTGACAGGTGGGCACACAGTAGACAGCCAGAAAAAGAGGTGTGTATTAGGGGTGGGGGAAAAATGTATACAGGGTAGTGTCGTGATACATCGCAATATTGTATCGATACGCAGTTGCAGCTTGTTCCACCTGGAGTAGAAATGGTCACGTTTTGCTTTTTTAAGCCTCCAACATGAGACTTGCTTTGGCGTTTTGGTTCTCTTTCTGTCTCCTGTGGCTCTCTCTCTCTCACAGACGCACAAAAGGACTTACAAACATGATATATAACACATGTTTTAGTAGTCTACAGTAGTTCAGAGAAGATTTCAAAATATTGAGATATATATTGTGTATCGCGATATAGCCTAAAAATATTGTAACATTATTTTTAAGCCATATTGCCCAGCCCTCATACAAATTAAACTTTTGGTAGCCTACAAGAAAAATAAAATGAATTCCTTTTTCAGTCCACTACAGTATATATATTTTGCAGCAAAAGAAAAAAGATGAAGTGAGATGAACAAACTGAAAACGTATTATATAATATATTATATATATATACATATATATATATATATATATATATATAATATGTTATTGCAATACTCAGCATGTTGTAAAATGTTTAAAATCACAATAATATTGTATTGTGACTTAAGTATCATGATAATATTGTATCATAGGGCCTCTGGTTATTCCCAACCCCCAGTGGGTTTATACCCCCTATGCCTGCATTTTACCCCCCACTACACCACTGAATTAACTGTAAAACAAATTGCAATATATGTGTAACCATAAGTACAGAAGATACATTGAAAAGTATCCTTTTTTAAAACGTCATCATTTGTTTTTACTCGACAATCTGTTTTCTGTGTATAGTCGGTGTCACTTTGATCAAACAGTAGGTATTTCATTAACAAACAGGAGCCCCCCTTCTTTCCTGCAGCACCAGTTCAACACATACTTAAGATCCAAATATGGATGACGTGTTTCATTCTGCAGCCTCCAGCATGATGAGAAAAAGAATAATGCAGCATTTCACCAACCAGGCGCTCTAAGCTCCATCTCAATCTGCCTCATTTAAAGTTGACTCTTCCCCCTGAGAAGCTGCATGATATCATCACCATGTCCTCCTGTAAACCACAAGATGGCTCCATCCTGGCACCATGGAAGCTGTCTTGAATTTTTATTTAGGCATGACACAAACCTTTCTCTGTCACTTCTGCTCTCTTTTGAGACACCTCATGAAGGTGTGCACTAAACAGCAACACGTTACAAACAGCGTCAGACACTAAAGCTCCTTCATCGACCCTTTCTTTAATATCCTAGTGATTTTCTTGTGTCTGTTCAAGCTCACCAGTCATCCTTTCTATTTTTGAAAAACTTCAAGAGGGAAAAAAAACCACTTGCATTATTCCCCCGTCTGCTGTCTGTAATTTGTGATGCCTATAAATAAAAGACTTTGAAGCTCAGCGCTTCGATGTCATCAATAATTGTTTGCTTTTGTAAAGTTAAAATTGCCCTGCTTCTTTGTTGCTCTCCGTTGCCTTCTTGGTGCAGTTGTTCGCAGTTCTATCTCCATTATTTCTTTCATAGAAGGTCAACCGAGATGGGTCTGAGGATTTTTATAAATAGCACACAAAGAAACAAAGAGCTCCAATAATCTCAGCTCAACACTTTTATTTTCACAGTGTGCAGAAGTTGTTTTGATGCAAACAACTGAGCAAAGTCGGCCGCATCACAGAGGGAGATGTGTGCTTTATCAGAGGTGATGAATCTTTTCCTTCAGTTTTTCATTACAGCAAAATGGAAAATAAAGTTAAAAGGGTCCGTACTGGCCTCGGATCTGCACAACAACATGTATCTTTTTATAATACTAACATGCAAACTGCCTTCACTTGTAGTGTCTAAAAGAAATATCCAATGAAGCATCCAGAAAGTGATTGACTTTGCTGAGTTTAAAATAAACCAGAGCACTTTTTTAAAAATAGAATTGAAGTGAAGTCTTGTCCTGGCAAGATAACAATCATCTCAACTGATTGATCAATGTGTAATAGATGATAGATGTTTTACCACCTTGTTGGACAAACCTGTGAATGAGTTTCAGGGGTACGGTTTTTACCACCAAATGATTAAAAAAAATCAATTATTGATTTTTTAAAATCAATTAAGCAAATGACCAGGTAGTTTAAAAACTGGTGTAGGCAGAAATCTGGAAAAGGCAAAAAACCAAACAAACGAACCCCAAAAAACCCAAAACACCAGAATTTGAAAATACACCCTCTTCCTGCTGCTCTCCCCTCTCTGTTCGAAGCCCCTCCCACCAGCGAACCATGGGCATATGCATGCACTTCACACAGTAACCCAGTGTTTCCCATATATTGATTTATTTATTCTTATTTCATCGTAGAGATGCAAGCAGCGCAACCGCTCAACCCCCTTCTTGCCCCGCTCTCTCTTTCTGTTTATCAGATCACAAATGAGACAACAATTAGCTGGCTAGCCACCCCATGGTCCCTCAACCTCACTTCCCACCACTGAGAACTGCTTTGGCAGGTGGGCGGGCAGCAGATCTGGAGACGGTCCTTTGGTTGGCAGCTGTAGTCGCTTAATTTTGGCCAGCCTAAACCCCCTAAGTGCTGGGCTGGTGGTCAGCGGCAGTGTCAGGTCTAACCTGTGTAACGGCAGCAACAGAAAGTTTGCTGATCTGGCGGGGAGTCAGGACTGTCCGGCTGGATTTGTGTTTCTGTGGCCCCCAACTGGACACACTGTGAATCGAGGCTGTAGTCAACCTTAGCTCACATAACATAAACGTGAACTGGAAGCCACAGCCATGGTTCTTTGGCTTTGGTTAGCAGGAGGCTAAATTGTTTTCTCTCCATCTCTCAATGACTTTGCAGATATTGACACGTGTTTTGTTTCATTTATTGTCAGACTCTCTTTTAGACTCTGTTTTTTAATAAGTTAGTCCTCCTTTTACGGGTTGCTTAGCAGTGTAGGTAGTTGTTGCCAGTGTTGAAAAAAGCAACTTTCTCTGCAGGATTCCAAGCCATTGATTTAAGTTTTCACTTAAGGGAAGTGCATGCACACCTATGTCTGTAGAACAGCCTATAGGAATGCTGTCTTTCAATCTGAAATGACCTTTGATTGGCCAAAGTCTCCCGTCATGGGCTAGATTTTCTAAAGCCTGATATCAGAGCCAAGAGGAGGTGCAGAAGTTTAGTTTTCTCTCACACCACTTGAATTACAATATGCTCAAAGTTTATTGTGAGATTTTTGCCCAG
Source organism: Epinephelus moara (assembly GCF_006386435.1). Lineage (NCBI taxonomy): Eukaryota > Metazoa > Chordata > Actinopteri > Perciformes > Serranidae > Epinephelus > Epinephelus moara. The sequence goes on from NC_065513.1 coordinate 8,676,153, forward strand.
TGGCATCAAAATAAAACTGCCCACACCAGCTTTGAATAAGTCCAGCAATTTAGTATTGCACATCCACAGAGTTTTGAGACTTGAGAAAAATAGATAATATAAAAAACAATGGTGGAATCTGATGCAGCAGATGTGGAGGTATCAGCTGATTCCAAATCCACCCTCTGGACTTTGATCAGATTTACTCTAACGTGCCTGAAGTGCTTGCCGTGATCACGTCAAGTCTTTGAGGGCACCAGGAGGACATAAAATGCAGCATATGAGATGGGGCTTAAAACCTCAGTTGTTTCCATGGAAATGAAAGCAAATTCTAATTTAATTTTCTTAGCAGGATAGAAACCAACCTTGCTTGTCCACCTTTGCAGATTATGACTAAACAATCACATGCTTGCCAAAAAAAAACAAAAAAAAACTGTGGGCGGTTCAATTCCTGGCTCATCCAATCTGCATGTCAAAGTATCCTTGGGCAAGATGCATGTTGAACTGATGAGCAGGTGGCAAGGCTTGGCCACTTGTGTATGAATGTGTGAATGTAGCATGTAGTGTAGAAGCTCTTTGAGTGGTGGGAAGGCTAGAAAGCCAGTTCATGTGAATGCCAGATGTAAATGTGAGATCATCAGTTTTAGAAAACTAGGACAACAGACACTCACCGATTGCCAGAAATTGACCAAGGCCAACAACTGGCTTGGTGTGTCAGGGCTAGGGTTGGGTATACATGTGGGTACTTGATGTTTTTAAGGTATCGACCGAAATAAGTCGGCACCAAGTAGTATCAAAATGACTCCAGTCAAACGAAACCTGCATTCAGTCGTTTTTGGGCAACGTTGAGTTTGGTGCATTTGGGGGGTTGTTGGCTACCTGCTTGTGCTCAAGTTAGATGGCTGCTTAGACTGCACATACAAACGTAAATATTTAAACTTTTTTCAATATGAAGAAGAAGAATATCAAAAAGTCAGAATGTGTCAATATCTCGACTATTTATAGTATTTTAGTCTGTAAGTGTCCAGTGATCAAAAGGACCAAAATGGGTTCTCTTAAAAAAATAATCCATGTTGTGAATATTGTTTTCAGAGGATAAAGAGAGGTATTGTGTTGGTGAGCTACATCAAATGAGTGATTCATAATGAATTATAGCCTGCTTAGTTCAGTGAATGAAGTAAATAAAAGCCCAAGCTATTAATTAAAGTTTTATGGTATACTACAGGCCACTCCAGTCACATTATAGGTTTTGATTGAAGGACTCAATCGCTATCGGTATTGCTTTGAGGGTAGTGGTGGTATTGGTATTGGAATTGTACATTTTAAAATGATACCCAGCCGTAGTCAGGGCCCCAAGACCTGGTGTAGTCCTTTCAAAGCATGACCCCAAACTGACAAAACAATTAACCTTGGAAAATTCTGATTCTGGAGCATTCCCTCTTACTTCTCATACTTCCCATCATACAACTCTATGGTGTCTGTCATTAGACCTCCATTAGACTAGACTCACAAGTCAGTCTTTAGACGCTTTGCTTAACTAAAGACTGATGTCTTTCTCCCTGATTTTGTGTTCAGATGGGCGGATACAATTTCAGAGTTTAAAAAAACTCCCTACATTGCAGAACCAATAGTAAATCTGCAGGGCGGTCCTTCGGTGGCTCACTGAACTCTTGTGCTTGTAAACATAGTCCCACTAGAAACAC
>NC_065513.1:8678518-8728894 GCF_006386435.1 Epinephelus moara
TTTGTTTCCTTGCAGACGAGAAAAGGGGGAGCGCACGTTTCCGAGAAGGCGTGTCCTTTTCAAAAATGCAAGAGGCGTTGCTTTGTTGCCGGCAGTTTTCGCCGGTGTGTTAAACACACTTTAGAAAGGAGTGTCCCCAGACTATCAGAAGGCGGAGATCTCTGATTGTCTGGTGGCGAGACTACCATTAGACCCTCCTTGCAAATCTATTTGCTTTTCAAACCCCATGCCACCAATTTTTGTCTTAGGTTAATTGTTAAAATGTCCAAGGTAGGGATGCACAATGATATTGGCAAGTCATCGGTATCGCCTGATATTGGCTATCAGATCAGAACTATCAGAATTGCCCAACATGCTTTTTCTGAATTTTCACAATGACTGAATATTACATACATTGAAAGCTTTTATTTCATGTCTCCATCTGCTGGTGGGCCATCATGATAAGAGCATGCATGTAAAATATGATGTTAATTCCACTACAGAAGAGACATGATGATCACTAAAATTAGGTGGGGAAAAAAGATATATTGATCTCGGTGTCGGCCAAATTAGTAGTTATATATCAACATAATATCCAACATCGTGCATCCCTAGTCCAAGGCTGAGCTGCAGTAAACCTGATCATCTGTCACCCATCAACCAGACATTAGAGAGAGAGTTATTTCAGAGGGAAAAAAGTTGCCTGTTGTCAGTCTTTAGTGATAACTTATAGTGGTCAATTAAAAACATATATCACCTAATGACCTTAAAGTAGCAGTCCACATGTTGAGGTACTGCTAATTAAACAGCTTAGTGATTGTATTTAAAGCTACAGGAGAATATATGTTATTTTGTATTCACTGATTGACTGTTGGTGCACCAAGAGAGTCTTTAAATCCTGGACGGACTCAATATATGGATCTACACACTTCACCTTACAGTCAAGTGCTTTGTGAGTGAGACTAAGTGAGCCTTTTACCAGAGAAAGAATTTAACAGCCAGCTGCACTGGGTATCATCTAAGAGCCACTGAATTTACAGTATCTTGCAACAGGTGTGTGCTGTTATATTCATGCTGTAATATTTCCTTGACAGCAGATGATTTGAGTTTGAATCATCAAGCCTGATGTTGTGCCCGCACTTGAAAGAATTAATCCCATTAGGATGACCAGTGTCACAATTTTATTGTCACACCGACTCAACATTTGCCCTAAATGTCTGCTCTGGCCGAACACCAAGCTGATTATGTTACTGAAGTGCAGGCAGTCTGCCCAGTGTGCGTGTTAATGTTTTCACTCAGCAGATCTGTGGACGGCGCTTAGGTCACACTGCATGGGAATAGGCCACTTAGCAGCAAACACAAAGTAACTGCTCATTGTTTTGACCTGGAGGCATGGCATTACAATTTGGCCTGCCTTTGCCTCCCCAAAGCCAAAGCAGCAGAATGATAGAGACAGAATGGGAGGCAGATCAGTGCACAGGGCTCTGGGATAGGAAGTACAGTCTCTGCTATGTGAGCGTATGCAGCCTCAGTCTGGCTAATTTGCCCTCCCCCTTAGGAGCAATGTTGGAGTCTCTCACTAACCCCGGAGCACCAGCTGGACAAAATGCTGCTGATGATAGAGGTAACAGTTTCTATGGGCCTTACAGGTCAAAGTAAGTGCAGAGAGGCCAGACAGCTGCTCTCACCTTTATATCTGTAGCTTTGCCTTTCTTCCTTACTAAATCACCTACCAGCAGGTAGTCTCATTTATTTTGAAGATGAAACATTTTCTTGGCTGGATTTACTCAAAGACTGGACTATAAAATGACATTAAAGCCCCTTTTCCCACTGGACAATAAACCCACTAACACCCACTAACATCTGGCATTTATATTTAATGGGAAAGGTGACAATCGGTGAACACTCCTGGGATGAATGACTCTGCAGCAGTCTTGGGTATTTATCATCTCCTGCTCCTCTTGGCAGTGATGGAAATACAACAGTAGACTAGTTTTAGCCCCTCCTCCAGTGCTATACTATGACTCCTCGCCTCAACATACCATCTGTCTCTGTACAAGCAGTGTTCAAACACTGTTAAAAATGTAGCTGGCACCAAGTTTGAGAGAGAGGCTGAAAACAATTTCACTGGCCTACATGCTGCTTTCTACTGTTTGCTGACCTGTTTTCTGGTCCATCTGTGAAGTCAAACGTGACATGCCAGAAAAAAACAACAACAACAAACAACAAACAAAACAAAAACAGAAAGCCATACTTGTCTACAGACAATGGAGGGGCAGTCTATTGTCTATTTTAAACAGATTTGTGTTAATTTCAGTGGGAAAAAAAGGGTATTAGTGACATGTTGTGTCTTAAAACCCACCTGGAACCAAAAGCTGACAATCCTTTCAGCTTCCCATGGGCAATGGTCTGTTAGGTCACATGTTCACAGTAGAGATGAGTAATCTTGTCAGATAAAGTGGAGCAGGACTCCAACATAAAAACCTCACTATAACAAAACTAACAGTAATACTGTTGTGTTAATCGGTTATGTCCTTGTTGGGGGTCATGAGGAGCGTGGGCGTATTCTATACAAAAGGCCCCACCACCTCTCCTACACTAGAGACAGACATACAGACTTTGTGGTGGTTTTGAATCTTTTTTTTTTGTGCCGTTGTGGCTGTTATACATCTTTATGTGGTTTTGTGTATCTGTGGTTATTTTGCCTGTGACACTTGTGTGGCTCCTTGTAGTAGTTTTTCATCCATTTGCAGTCATTTTGTATCTCTGTGAGTCTGTGAGTTTTTTGTAGTTATTATGTGTCTATCTGCAGTTCCTTTACATCTCTTTGTGGTCATTTTGAGTCTCTTCCTGGTCTGTATGTGTTAATTTGAGTAACATTTCATAGGTGGGCCTGTGCCCAGGAGGCCCATTCAGTAATCCATCCACGGTGACAAGGTGGTTTGGAGTTGATTAATTGCAATCACACTAAATAAGAGTATAGGAAAGCACAAGTCCTCTAACCTAAATGACAAAAGAGGTTTGTTATTGCCTTTAAGAATGAGCTATTTGGTATTTTTTTGGGTGACGTCCCAAACTGTTGCAAATGAAATGTAACTGTTCATTTGTCTTTTCTAATCTGTCAACTATACGGTGTGATTGTTTTTAAGTTTGGGCTACTACAACTACTTAGTTAAAGTTAGAGAATGGTCATGGTTTTAATTTTAATACGATAACATTTTTTATATAGATTTTTCATGCTAGCAGCACGGCTGTAAGGACAGCAGTGTTGACCAGCTGTTTGGTTGGTTTGTCCACCACTTTGGTCTGAAGTGAAATGTCTCAACTATTAAAGTGCAACTTGCAGGTTAAATTTTTTTAAAAATATATACATAACCTTGTCTGAAAATTACCATATGAGAAGTTAATTCAGAATTTATTATGCTTCACACGACATAAGGGCACAAATTCAGAGGAAAAAGTGGCTCTTTTTAGCTTCTCTTCTAAAAACGCTTTTTTTTTCAACATCGCCTGATACTACGTCACAAGAGGGACTCTGCGTCCTTGACCCTGCCTCTGTCCAATGCGCAGTAGTAGGTGGTAGTGAGTCTGAGCGGTAGTAAACTTGTGAGTTAGTGTTTTTTCGGTTGTTAACAGTGCATTTCACCATTTGTGATTATGCTGAATTATTGTGTTTGTGTAGGTTGCACAAACTCGAGTCTGTCAGGACATCCAGTCCACCGTTTTCCTTACAGAAAAAGGAGTGGAGTTAGTTTTCGTGCCTGGGTGCGTTTTGTGCAGGTGTGTGTGCAGTGCTCATTTTGGACAGGAGGATTATGTTCCTGGCGGAGCCTGCCCGCCCTCGCACATACCTCCGAGGCTCGGGTCTCCCTCTCCGCGGGACCCGAGGCTCGCGGCCCCGCACGGGGGTATGTGTGTGGCTGCTCGGGTCTTCCCGAGCCTCGGGGGTATGTGCGAGGGCGGGCGGGCTCCGCGGAGAGGGAGGCCTCCGTGTTTGAGACGGGCCTCCCTGCAGCACATACTCTCCACAGCTGAGGACATGGGCTGGCAGTTCCCACACAAGCACCTATCATACAAAAAATTATCAGGAAATCTTCGTATCTCTCTCTCTCTCCCTCTCTCTCTCTCTCTCTCCCTCTCTCCCCTGCGGACGTCAATACACCGTAATGCGGAGTTATAACACGCATAGCAAGATACGTCTGATACAAGCTGATATTTGCGCATTAGTTTCTGTTATGGGTAAGTAGCATTAGTTATCTAATACTGGCAGAACTATTGGTAGCTTTGTTATAACCTAATACGTGATGGCAAACTTAATGTTGTGATGTGAACACAGCGTTAGACATCGTTAGCTGTCGTTAGCTAACGCTGGTCGCTCACCAAGACACCTGCCCAGTTCTCCACTGGTTCTCCTCACACCACAGCTCTATTTCTCTCCTGTGGCCGTTATTTCTCCTAACCCTGATCTGTTCCTGGTCTCTTGGACGCCTAGCAGGCTCATAATTATAAGCCTGTGGGCCGTCATATGCATATGAATGTACATTTTCAACCTCTTCAGTCTCAAAACTAGTACTGGGATCCATGTTTATTAATTTTACACTCAGTCGAACTCGGCCAGACTCCCTTACGCTACGTCACTTCCAGTTAGTGGGTTTTTAGATGCGGAAGCAAAATTCTCTCACAAAAACGACCCCAAAAGTCACTGTAGTGTTTATATGTTTTTGTTTTTGTTTTAATCGAGTTTCTGCATCATTTTCCTACACATTTATTCACCATGGTCTCCAACCTGCAAGTTGGGCTTTAAATGGATTGCCATGAAATTTGGTACATTAACGATACATCTTACCAACTTTTCACGTGGGTTCACGTTTGTAGTTTTGACTGAATATCTCAATACCTATTGAATGGATTGCCATTAAAATTTGGTACAGTTATCCATGTTCCCCTCAGGATATACTGTAATAGCTTTGGTGATCCCCTGACTTTTCATCAAGCACCATCATAAAAATTTCAATTTGTCCAATACTTTGATTTATAACCAAACACCTGCAATGGCATTCCCATCAGCCTCAGCTGTGTGCGGGTGGCTGTTGCTCAGGAGGTAGAGTGGGTCATTCATTCATCAGGTGGTTCGATTCCCGGCTCCTCCAGTCAGCATGTTTAAGTATTCTTGGGCAAAATACTGAACCTCATGTTGCCCCTGATGGCTGTGTCACTGGTGAATGTGTGTGAATATTTAAATGATGGCGCAGGTGTGGAGATGGGACCTCAGCCACCAGTGTATGAATTTGTGTGAATGTATGGCTGGGCGTTAAAGTGCTTTGAGTGGATGGAAGATCTAGCTACACAAATGCAAGTCTATTTACTCTGAGTTAATGTTAGCATGCTAAATGAAGATGAACATGGTGGACACTATACCTGCTAAATATCAGCCTGCCAGTACTGTCATTGTAAGCAGGATTACAATGATCTAAACTCTTTGTCTTGTCAGAAAGATATTTACTATATTGTGGAAAATTTTACATTTGAATGTTAAACTCTGTTGTCCAAACTATCTAATCGCAACTATATTTCAAAATGACATTGGACTTTTGAACTTCAAAATCTTTGTTACTAAATCAGTGTTGTCAAATAAGGCAGCGCTGATTGAATATGAGTCAGCATTCTGCTACTGCATTGCCTATTTCTCACCTCAAATTAGCGGTGGGCAATATATGGAATATACCCGATGTATTGTGGTTTGCTCCACATGGGATGTATAAAATTACTATATCATGAACATTGAGGATATATTGTCATGTAATTTTTTGAAGCCACCAACATGAGACTTGCCCTCTCACAGACAAACACACATACAGAAAGACTCACAAACATGATATGTCACACACTTCTCTGCCCGTCCAGATCATTTTTCTCCCAAGTGATAGTGTGTGATCAGGTGAGGTGTGTATCTTACCTATTAAGTTGCATTTTGCGACCATGGAGCACCACTGCAATTTGCAAATACTACTGATATATGTACTGTAGAGCTGTTAGTTGGGTAGCAGTTTACAGTGAATAAATCATCAAATTTAACAGTGCCATGGTAACAGTTTAACTTAAAGCTATTAACGATAGCATGTGTAGAGGAAACATGTGTCTTTGTACCTGTAGAGCTCCAAACCGCAACTATTTAGTCACAATTTGCGACCCTTAAGCACCAGTGGGACTTGCAAATACCATTAATATATAAACTAGGAATCTGTTAATGTGTTTCCAGCTCACAGTGAATAAATCCTCATGTTTGAAGGTGCAGTTGCAACAGTTTAACCTCATGCTAACTCCTAACATCTAACTGGAGACCAGAAGTTTCAACTTTACAGCATAAATATCAACACGTTCTGAAAACATCTGAGGTGAGAAATAGACAATGCAGTAACATAATCTTGAATCATATTTGACCAGCGCTGTCTAATTTGACTGTTTGACTGCAGTTCACGAGCAGTGATTGAAATGATTCACAGCTGCGTTAAACACTCAACTCTGATTGGTCGTTTTCCTTCATGTGCCAATAGAAGCACTAAGAGGTGATAGAGTAGGCAGAGGAGTTTGATTTGTTTCACAGATTATCTATCTCATGTACTGCAGTGTAGATGCAAGACAGTTTCAGCAAACTGCCACTTTTTCTTATAAAAGTTACCAGCAGGTGATCCTGAAGTTAAATTAGTCATTATATTCTGGTGACACTGTGATTTATAGGCGTGATACTGTAATTGCTTACCTTCCTCTGTGTACCATAAGCTGTGTAGCTAATGACATTTCAGTGTAATTACAAAGGCTGCCCGCTGTTTGCTCTGTTGTAGCAGTTTTAGGCACAATCTCACTTTATTCCACTCAGGACTGAAGAGTATTTGTCTCTCAGCACTTTAGTACAGTTTGTGACTTTTAGATGGCATCTCTTACAGTCTGAGGATTCTTGCCTACACTGGCTTTTACAGTAATATCAGGCCCCAGAGAGCTGCATTGGAGGCCCTCCAAAATTCATGACCGACATGCTCACTTTATTCCTTATCATCATTCACTGTCAGCAACAGGTCAGCAAAGATAACAACCATTCATTTAAAAAGTACAATTCTTGCCATTGTACCATATCAGTGATTGATTCTTTCTGCTGTGCTGGGCGTTTAAAACTCATCTGTTTCACTTGCAAAGTCAGGCGAAACGAGAAAAAATGGAGGTGGAGTAAAGAGGACTTCCCGAGAATATGAATAAATGGTGGACTATGAGGACCATGACCTCTGACAACTTAATCATAGCTGGCTGTATAGATTGTAAATTTTGTTTGGATGCTTTAATTTGCTACACATCAGCACTCTGACAAAGTGGATGATGTATTGATTTTAGAAATATACATCTGCATCTAGTAGCTGCTCTGAAGAGGTGTCTTTTAAATTCTAACTACATTTCCTCTGTCAGCAGCAGGTTTTCAGAGACGAGATAAGCTGGAATATGTTCTCTAACAACATTCAGACGATCACAGAAGAACTGTAAAACTCTGCAGAGAGAGATCCAGAATGAATAGATTCTTTAGCAGCTCTGAACAGCAGCAGGGTTAGCAGCTCTTTAGGGTGATTTAGAGACCGCTTGAATGGAGTTGTGGTCAGGGAGGAACTACTGTGTGACCACAATGGCCCATACTAGCTATTTAATGAAAAGGCCAGCTGACCAAAATGCCATATTACCGCAGTATAGGATGTCTAACCTTAAGCATAACTAAAACTATAATTATGGTTGGCTTTTTAAATGTGGTGATTTGAAACATCTGTTGGAGTGTCTTGTTAAATCATACTGTAAAATCTTTTTTTTTTTTTAATTACCTTTATAATTGTTCTCAGATAAAAGGTTAGCTGATGACACATGATGAGTGGTAAGACTCTTGTATTCTATCTGTTAAGCATGTGTCATTGTGATTATTCTGTAGTGGCAGGTCCTGAGGTCTCAGAGCTGAGTGGTAGTTTTGTCAAACCAAGTGTATCCAGTGTTGACTGAGACTTTTCTGCGGAGCGGGTTTAGTGTTAGCTTGGCTGCCAGCGGCTAATGCCCTCTCTGGATGGTGGCATGTGAGATGAGCCGTCATGTTCGTAGTATTTCCAGAGTACTTGCAGATTGCATGTGTCACCAAGTCCTTCTTTCCTTCTATGTTAAAAAATCCAAATTAAGTTCAGACATTCATCTATCACACAGGATAACTGCACTTAACTATGCTGTTTACCAGTTCTATACTCACTCAAACTGAAGTTGTTATGCTGTGTCTACACAGAGAGGGCTCCAGGTGCATTTTGCAGCCGTCCCTCTTACACCTGTCTGACGGAACAGATGCACTTTTTACTTTTTCGTCATGGAAAAATAATGTGTGGTGGGAAGCATTGTGGTACTTGAGACTGGGCTTGGTCTTTAGACCACTTTTTTAAGGTTTTGGTCTCATCTCAGAATCATCTGCGTCTTTGCCTCGTCTTGCCTTAGTCTCAGACGAAGAGGACTCGGGGTTTTATTTAAAGAAGTCAAGGCTAAAACTGCAGCTGGTATCACTGAAAATCACACAGTGTTTGTATTTGTTTGCTTATAGTAAAGAAAGGAAAACTGTCACTCATAAAAGTCACCTCTGCCATGCTTTTTGCTTATTTAATCAAGACTTGAAGACGCTGATTGAGCACCAAAGCTGGGTGCTCTGCTAATGTGCTGCTCATGCGACACTTCTTGTGTAGACATTGTGTTAAATTACTGCTGATTAACAGCTTTCTATCAACTAAACAGCAGCTTTCATTAGGCAGCTGTAAGAAAAGCAATGTATCTATTAGCGGAGCTGTGTTGGCAGTGATATTCTTCAGTAAAAGCTAGTCAAGATATGAACAGCTTGTGCACCTTTCTCTTCATAGGTGTGTATTAAATGTTGCAGGGAGGAATAGGAAAAGAAGAAATAGCCAGGGTGAGTTGGTGCAGACGGCAGGCTGTTCTTGTGAGAACTACAGAACCTCCAACCTTGAACTTTGCCATGCTTTCCTATGAAAAACCATTTTTACAGTCCTTTCACAGTCGCCCACAGCTCAGCTCAGCGTGAGTAGAACAAATTCCACAATACTGAGAAATCTTTTATTTGTATCTAAATTATGTTCGTCAGTAGCTGAAAGGTCAAAACTTGGTCATTTTGTGATCAAGTGCCTGTGGAGAAATGGAGTATCTCAAACCCCGCTGATTGCTAGTATCTCCTATCAGCTTTGACTTGTGAAATCTGAAGTCAGGCACAGCCCTAACAGCCACCAATAACTCACACTGCCTCAGTTCTTCAAGTGTCATGAGAAATATGCAGACTATGAGTCTTTTTTTTTTTAACAGGACCTCATTATGACTTTTACTGCGTTGAGCGCTTCAGCAGTTCTCTGTGACAGTAGCTCAAAGCCACGGCTTCCCAGCACTCAGCTCTCAAGCTGATACTCCTAATGTGTGGAGCCATTATGATTAATTGCCAGTTTTACTACTTTTAATACTGCATATGGAATGAATGACCAACTTCTGATTTATGACATACCACGATGTTGTGCGTGTGTAGTCATCATTCTTCATTAAACAGGTCTATACTTTATTGAAGGTTACTTTAGTCTGGGAATTGAGAGGCAGCGTGGTTCATTATTTTTGAGATGGGTTGTTATTTTTCTCTAAAATTATTTAATTAGCATTAGTCTATCTGAGGAAATCCCAACTGAATAGACAGAGTAAATAAATGATAGTTCATTCAGTTAATGCTGAATTCAGTGTTCATTGTAAATGTGGCTCTACAGTTAGTTTGTGTATGTATTTGTTGTCAGGGCTAGAATTTAGCCAAGATTTGTTACTGCAGCTTTACATCACTGTCCAGGATAATTCATGTATTATCCTGTATATTACACTGTCAAAATGCATGAATAAGATTACTAGTATAGTTTCAGAGATACATATTTTGAGAAAAAAAATGTAATGAAAAAAGCATTATTATCACAATATTTCAAAGATAAATTGTAGATTTTAGTACAACAAAGTATTTTTTCTTGCGATTTTACAATCCAATTTTTAAAATAGTCTCCGCCACCAAGTCACAGCCGGTCACACCGTTGCAATGGCTTGACTCAAGCTGACTGATGGTGTCAGCTGTGACCAAGCTTGTCAAGTTGCCAGCGGCTGGTTTTAGAATGAAAGGCACACAGGGTTTCCAACACATTAATTTATTTATGGAGGCCCGTCACAATAAAAACATCTGCCGCAACATTTTGATTGTTGGAATATATATACCGTTCGGTTATTCATTGCTCCACACTCTTGCAGCGCAGAATGCACTCTGGGTAAAGACAGCAGCAGAATGCCAGGCAAAGTGAAAGTGAGACTTAACAGTTTATTGCGCTGGGTCTAGAAGTTAGCCTTTGCAGCAGCTGCACATCTCATCCATTGATTTGATCTGATCAGCTCTGATCGGATTGACTGATCAGTTATCCACCCCTTGACTCAAAACTTCACAAACTGCTGCTAAGAGGAAAAAAAAAGAGTTCTGCCTGCACCATGTTCAAGATCTGCAAAAACCTCTGACTTTTGAGAGGGATAGACAAGGACAAGCTGGCCAAGTCAGTTACAAACTGTCTGCAACAGTGTGTTCACTTGCTGCGGCATTCTCTGACAACAGCCAGCCCTCCTTCCCCGCTGAGCCCAAGTCTGTGTCATTTACATCCCCCTGGATGTTTACTCATATGTTGGTCTTCGTTATAGACGTATAGAAACGACTAGATACTGAACCCCAGGATGGCCCCTATTCACTCCAATGGAATTGCTTGCCAGGCGCATATGCCAAAATAAAGTTTATAGATTTAGGGTTTACTCCCGAGGTATACAGCCCACTGACTGTGCAGTATTGTTTCTGCTGCTGGCCACACCCATGAGTTCGCACTTGACTCTCAGACATTGTGATGACGTCACAGCTTTTTGAATCGTTTATCTTGGCTCAAGCAAAGTTTTACAAATATAAAACCTCCATGGATCAAAAATTCACACTAGATTTAGTCATAATCGAGCTTGTTTGCAGTTATAGGTGTCCTGCCAACAGTTTTATCAATGTCTTTTTTATAATGGTGGCCTACTGGGAAAATGTTTTTGGGCCAGAGGGGATTTTTCCACTGCAATACTGAGAGTGGCCACTTCCATCGAGGCCTGGTCTCCGTCCTCATGGTATGTCTGTGTTGCATGGCGGGTCAATGCTGCTGCTCACTGTATGTGCTGATGTCACACAGATAACCTACTCATTGACTGATTAATAGGCGCTGGTTAAATTACTGTGTCATTGTTATTATGAATACAGTCCATCTAAAGCTCAGGTCATTTTGTTTATGTTTTTGCCCTTTCATCATCACTAGAAATGCAACTGTAGCAAATATCTCACTATCACTATCCTCATTCATATTTCATGAGGCTATACATTATATTCAGCTACAAAAGAATCTTTAAAAGGTGGAAATCAGAAGGGGAGTACAGCCATTGCTATGGAGATGATACACTGTCTAGTTGCATTGGTGTAAATTGGCAGAACGTTAAAGACCAGCGTATTGCAGGTAGTTGCAAGTTCCAACTTGTCTCGTTGCGAATCTTTGGTCTGAACTGGGCTTCAATGACTCCTGATAAGCTGATAACTAATAAGTAATTAGCCGTGGTTCATTACACAGTGAAAAGTGCACACAACATAGAAACAAGTACAATTAGTCGGTACAATTTACAGACTGTTGAGTTTTTTCATTGAGTTTTTCAATTTCACAATGGAGGCTAAAAGGCTCATTTTCAGTCCCTTTCCTGACATTTTGGATTCCCTTCTCTCCACACATGATTTCCTGTCATTGAATGGCTGCCTGGTGCCCAGTGAATACTAATTCATCCAGCTGGCATGCAACACACTCAGACTATGGAAAGTGTACTCAAGAACATTTTTCCAAGCGCTGATAAGGAGTGCTTTTCTGTTCCACAGTGTGTCATTGCTACTGTGTCTTTCCACTGTAATGAATGTATATCTTTTTTAGTTTATTTCAAATTATCATGTTAAATAAAATAATGTAACTTCCCAATAACACATCTCATTATGAACTAACATTATTGTTTTACAGTTTGTAAACCTGAGTGCATTTTCAAATACCTAAAGGGATACTTACTGGGTCCCTGGACTTGAAATTCAAGAGCAAAAGCTCTATCGAAGCTGCTGTATAATTTATAATTTATAGACCTGTTTAATATCGCTTAAATTAAAGTCTTTTTGTCATGAATTATATAAGGTCCTCTATCTCCTAAATTCAGTAATGACCAAGTAAAAGTGGTACTGTCGGAGTGCTTTCAGATGACCTGACATCAGTGGAATGTTACCTTCATTTACTGTAAATTCTCCAGCGATGATGTGCCGGTATAAGATGGCTTTTTACTGTTCAACAGAATCTTAGTTTTGACACATTACTGCTGGTCACTGATGCCTATGTAGTGCGAAATAAACAGTTAAAATGATGAATGAAATGAAAATTAAATATATACTTGTATCATTACAGACTTTTAGCTTAGTTTTCGTGAATCAGCGGTGCACTTGGTGTGGTACCAGTGTGGCCAGACATGCACAGTGCAGATACGGTGGAGCTGGAAACAGATTGGGATAAAGTGTTCAGGGCTCATGCAGTCATGACCTTTAAAATGCCTCTTTTCCTCTCTTTTTAAAGCACTGTGCTCTGTGCTCCAGCTCTCGGACAGTGAAATGATGGAGAGAACAGTCTGGGGCTGATCTGCCACAACAGCTTCTCACAAGACGAATCTGAGGTCTCTGTGTGGGAGATGCTGAATCACCCCAAGTGAATACAGTAGCACTTTAAATTAAATTAGCTTAGGAGGAGACACATTTGGTTTTCATATTGCTCTGGTTCTTGGAGATCATTGCTCAGTGTAGAGAGGGATCAGTGGTATTAGGCATAGCCAGGTAAAACTGCAAAGACAGTGCCGTTAAAAGTTTATCTTTGTTTTTAGCCAAGGTAGCAGCAGTGTATAGGGATGGCAGGCAATGTCCAGCCCAGTTGCCAGAGGAAAATGTTGGCATTGTATGTTTTTGCAAACCACATGCTTTGAATGCATGTAGTGTATAAGCTGACTTTTGTCATCAAGAGGTGGAGGGAATGGTGTATGGTGTGTCACCTAGGCGAGAGGCCTGCCAAGTTGCAGACAACTGTTTCAGATCAACAAACAACAAAACCAGTTGTTTTTTAGTGAGTCGCCACTGTGCTCCCAGTGACGTTTTAGTCACCAAACTTAGGTGACTAAGAAGTCGACCTGTTGCCGTGTTTTCACCAGGTGTAGTTGCACGAAGACATTACAGTGTTGCCTGCTGGAATAGTCCCACGAAAAGCCATTATTTTCCTCTCTAAGATATCGCTTATTTTTCTGCCGGAAATGTGCGACCAACAATGGGTATTGTATGCCAAAACATAATCTTTTCCTAACCATAAAAGAGTAGTTTTAGTGCCTAAACCTAACCATGTGTTAACCACAGTGTTGTTGAAACATAAAGAAAGGTAATGTTTCAACGTACCTGCTACATAATATCATACAAATGTAATGTATCTGTGGTTTGCAGAAACATGCAATGCCAACATTTATTTAGGTTCCTGAGTTATAGGGCTCTAGTTTCGCAGACCGGGCGAGGCGGGGGCGCAGTGCACCTGCGCTTTACCAACTGGGTGTGGCCAGGCGGATTTTGCAAGTTTGGCACACCGTGTGTGCTGGCGCAGCTACTCGTCTGTCCCACCTCCGTCCCTCCTACCTGCGCAAGTCAGAAAGAGGGAGGAGAGAAGGCGTGGAATGGGTTTTACACACATCACACCAATCAAATGAGCCCCTCTCCTTGCCCTTAAATGCGCCGCGCGAAGGCGTAATGAGAGTTTACTCAATTCGCCATGGCAGAAGAGAGCAGCAGCGTCAGACGGCCAAACTTCTCCCAGGAGGAAACTGATGTTTTGGTCCGGGAGGTCCAAGCTCGCAGTGTCCGAATATACGGAACTGCGAGCAGACCTCCACGGGCTGATGATGCAAAGGTAGCCTGGGAGGAGGTCACCACAATTGTAAATCAATGTTGCGTTTCTCTCGTGCGCGCGCTCTCTCTTTCTCTCTCGCAGTCTCACTCTGTTTCTTTTCTTTTGACTTTTCTAAGATGACAGATGCTGAATATATACTCCCTATCTGATGCTGTGGCTGTTTGTGGTTGGCTGAGAGGGATGTGAACTCATTAGTTTGCAGCTGTGTTAATCAAATCAGGTTGGGTTTCCATTACGCGTGCCAAACGGTGCCAATCCCCTTTGATCTGACATCAGATGTGACGGGACAGCCGATATAAAGATACATTTATGTGCTGATTGCAGATAGTTGCATTGAATAGTGGTTTTGTGGCTATTTATTGCATTATTAATGTGCCTGACATTTTGGAGACCTGCCTGTGAGGTTTTGGTGACGTGTGCGCACTGTCCGTTGGTGAGCCAAACTTCGGCTTACACCGGCTGCGCCCCCCCCCTGCGCTGACAGTAGACCTGGTTTCAGCTGGCGAGCTTTTAGCGCACCTTCGGCGAAGCCTTTTGGCACGAAACTGTCACTGCGCCAAGCTGGATCTGTCGACACCTCCCCCTGCTGCGCCGCCACACCCATCTCAGTGCACCTCGGTCTGCCAAACTACCAAACTGAGCGCGCCTCGGGTTGCGCTGCTCGAAACTAGCTCTGCGCGGGGTTCGCCACCCTGCGCCACCCTGCGCTGCGCCGGGAAACTAGAGCCCATCATGTCAATTGGTCGGTCAGTCCACCACTTTGGCTCGGAGTGAAATATCTTGACAACTATTAGGATGGATTCCCATGAAATATTTTACATTCATGGTTCCCAGAGGATGAATGCCAATGGCTTGTTTGATCATCTTAGTTCTTATTAGTGCCACCAGTAGGTTGACTTATTTGATTTTGAGTGACGTATTTCAACAGTGATTAGATAGCTCGCCATAAAAATTTGATTGAACATTCACGATCCCTAGTGGATGAATCCAATTGACTGTCTGATCCCTGGACTTTTCCTCTAATGTTCTCAGCTTGTTGACATTTTTCGACTATCTCAACAACTATTGGATAAATAGTTATGGAATTTGGTGCATATATTCATGTTACCCCTAGTAATAACTTTGGTGTTTCCCTGACTTTTCATCTAGTGGCATCATCTGTTCAAAATTTCAATTTGTTAAATACCTGCAAAACTAATGATATCCCCATCAGTGTCACTCATATGACATTAGTGTATAACTCAAGGCATTGCTGTGGCTAAGTACAACCTCACATTGCTGCTTGCATAGCCAGGGGTTCTTCAGTGTCCACAAAAAGCTTTTGAATAGGATCTGTTAATCCACACACAAAATAAAGGTACAAAATTGGCACAGAACATAACAGTGCTGGTCTGGGCTTTTTTTGACAATCCAGTGATCTTTGAGCTGTGTCGTTTTGCTATGAATGACCCTCCTTTTTATTCTTTCACGCACAGTCAAGATGAAGAAGAGTCCCTAAAAAAGACATTCTGTCTGGGCTGCACAAAGGCTCACCATGCACCATGGTATTTTTATAGTACTTTTTATAGGCCTAGTACTTTTATTGAAGTAATTTTTTTCAGAATCTGTTGATGTGATGGACAATCAGGTAAAAATAGGATCCATGTTAAGAAATGCGTCTTCCTCTTTCCATTTGTATCAAAGTCAGTCTTCTTGTGACAGCAACTGTGTCGTGTGGAGCTGTTGATCAGAATCAGTTTCTGAGTTGTCTTTCGTCAAAGTGGGACCTACTGCAAAGGCCATAATGAGTCCAGTTTGTCTATGTGGGCATTCGTCCAGCTTACCAGCTTAACACCCTCCCTAATGAATTACAACTGACCTTTTATAGCTGCTGGGCACTCGCTGCTGTGACCTACCTTTCATCTCAGCACTCCTTCCCTCCCACTGTTTCATCAGCTTTTTCTATCCCACCCCCAAGCTTCGGGCTCCCAGCCCCGCGCAGCTTGCCTCGGCTGATTTGCTGGCGGCTCGTCATATTCAAAGACAGATGGTAAACAGAGTTGACTAGGTGTGAGAAACATGTTGGCATCCTGCTTATTTGATCGTCAGCGCGAGGCACGCTGCATTGTTCCCTCTATGACTTCACCATCCCGTGTTTCTCCTTCACCAAGGTGGCTATACGACTTCTGTAATGAGCTCACGGTGCTGTGCTGAGAGAGTAACACTGTTAACAACAGCTGCTCTGATCAGATATTGATGATTGAATTGTGTAGAGAACCCCCTGTTGGTTTACAATGTGATGCTTTCCCTTATCCAATTACACTGGGTGAAAATTAATATTTTTCTCCACATCTCATTTAGTAGAGAGTCAACCTCTTGCAATTACAGCGGTGTATCTGACAGTAAAATCCATTAACTTAATGAATTGATTGCCAAGGAAAGGGACGTGTTAATTCAGTCAGCAGCGGTTGCTCTTTGGAGAGCTGTACTTCACACTCAGCAGGGCGTTTCTTGCTTTCCTTCCTGTGCTGCTGAGTGACAGAAATACTCACGGACAAAGAAAGACAAGAAAGTCATGCTGTCAAGTAAAGGGTTGTCTCCAGATTGGCTAAACTTATGTAGAAGAGAAAACTAAGATGAACAGTAAAACCACCACCTGGACTGTCTACGTTCAGCATTCATCACAGATAAATTCAGACTTTCAGGTGTGCTCTGGCCAGCCCAGCCAGGAGTTATGAACAGGGGGACAAAATCATCCAAATCCGTGTATATCTACAAAGGAAGCGGATCCTCGTCTACAGAGATCACCATGTTGCACCACCATGTTTCTATAGTAGCCCAGAACTGGCAAGCCAATCACTGGCATTAGACAGGACCATTCACATCGCATTGGCGACCATAGTTTGCAGCCTCTCTGTAATGAGTAGTGTTAGAAAAACACTATATATATATATTTTTTTTTTTACTTGAAACTGCTTTGTTCAGTGTTTTTACTGGTTAAAATCACAGGGCCAATTTTTTTTGGAGAGAAAATGATCTCTGTGGATAATTCATCTCACTGTAAAAACCTGAATGTCTGGATCTTAGGTTATCAGAGAGAAAAGGTTAGCACACATTAGCAGGTGCTAGGTTAACAGCCATCTCTGGTTTGCCAGACAGCATAGAGCATGTGTAGTCTGAAACTGCTTTATTCAGTCTTTCAGTCGGTTTGTTTGTTTTGGAGAGAAAGAGACCTCTGCGGATAATTCAGCTCAGTAATTAAAACTGTAGGACTTCTAACAGGGAGAAGTTTCAGCTGGTTGCAATCTGCAATCCTCACTGCCAGAAACCACTAAATCCCCTTAAATCTTACATACTGTTCCTTTAAATTATCATAGACTGTATTGTCATACCTGGTGCGTTCAAAGGTTGACCAAAATATTTTCACAATAACAATGAGTGGTGGGGTATCAGATGACAAAAAAAATAGACATAGCTACCGTGACATCACCCATTGGTTTGTGAACCTCCCATTTTGAAGCCTCGTGTTCGGCATTTTGGCCAATGCCATCTTGGTGTCTTGGAACCGAAGTGACCATATTTTGGGGAGAGGCTGGTGCTGTGCAGGAGCGAGGGGTGGATCTGACTGAGAAGCTGAGGACACTGTAGGCAGACGGCCTGTCACTCAAAGTGTCCGGCCCTAAATATGCATAACTCTAAGCATTAATAAAATGCAAATGGGCAAGTTACACAAAAAGTTACCCCCTGTACAGTTGTCATGAACGGGGAACTTAACTACAGAGACGAAAACCTGTTTTTGTAACAGGCGGTAAACATGTTTATTTCTGCTGTAAAGTTAGGAATTTTAACATGGGGGTATATGTGGCTTGAATGACTTCTGGAGTCAGCCCCTAGTGGTCATTCAAAGTACTGCAGTCTTTGGCACTTGAAAGTTGGCTTCATTTTCAGCCCAGGAAGCTGCTGCTTGGTCGAAATATGTTTTAAAGAGGCTCTGTGTGACATTCAGAGCGTATGAGTTGTCTGGCCATGGTTCTGAATTTGAAGCTGGCTAAGCCAGTGGCTAGAAGCTTACTTTGCAAACTCCATAAACAGAGCTAAACAACAGCAACAGTGCTGACAGAGCTAACTTTGTTCACCGGGCGGGGGGGGGGGGGGTCCAGAAGGGTAGGCAATATGCTGTTTCTGGGATGCAGCTGTAATCGGCACTAACTGACGTAAGAATGCAGTGCAAAGTGGTTGTGATGAGCTAGCCAGTGGGATACACACAAGCACTGACATACACACATGGCTGGACTGCCTAACCACAACAAACTACAGAGGAGCTCAGATTACATACACAGAGGTAGCATTTCTTCAATCAATCAGTCAATCAAACCATTGTTTATTCAGGGAAAACTGACTGAGCATTAAGCTCTTTTACAGCAACGTGCTGAGTTCACATTCAGTATATAATAGCAATCATAATAAAATGATGTAAAAAGTCCATAAAAACAAAAAAGTAGCAGCAATGTCTATCAAGAATTATAAACAGCAATAAAAAACAGTGAAAAGACAAATGAAAGAAAAGTTAAATAATAAGAATAGAGTCTACCATAAAGGACAGATACATAACAATAACAACAACTACAACAACAGCAACAACAACAACAATAAAAACAGTAATATGTAAAAAATCATGTCTGTCAATTAACCAGAGCAGGAACAATGTAAAACAGCCGTATCATCAAGCATACACTTGAAATGATCCAACAAATGCCTGTCTAATTTAAATATCTCTTGTAACTTGTTCCATTTATTTAGTGTGAAAAAACTAAAAGTTAATTTGCCGAGCTCAGTACTGATCTGAGGATTTTCAAGGGATAAAAATTCCTTTGAGCGTGTATCAAAAAAGATGAATTTGATCTTTAAAAGAGAGCTGAGGTAGAAGGGTAGCTTTCCTAGCAATGCCTCATAAACAAAAAGGTTTTACCCTTCTATCAGTGAGAGAACACAGTGGTGAGTTCTAAAACCATCCCCAGTAATAAAATGGAGAGAACTGTCGTAAAATGTGTAGATTTATGATTTGATGATTTGATGTGTGGTTTTAGTGTGGATTGAGCTGCATGCAAATACAAAATACTGCCATAATCTAAGACTGACATTATTGTAGATAATGAATAATGATTAAATAACTGTCCTTCTATTCTATTCATGCCTCTAAAGAGAAGGATGACCGAAAACTGTATAATGCTCCCAATTCAATTCTCACCTTCTTTGTGAGTTTAAGCACATGTGTTTTAAATGAAAGCTTGTCATCTAGCAGGATGGCAAGATATTTGTAATAACGCGCTGAATGTGGGCGCCATTCAGTGATCGGATGGAGTAGGCGAAATAATCACACTTCCTTGACCTTGTGAATAACATGAATTTAGTTTTAGGTTCATTTAAAATCAGGTTTTTTTTTTTTAAGGATTTCTGCACATAGTCACACTGAAAGTTTGATACAGCTTCTTCCATAGAAGGTGAACAAGCATAAAGAATCATATCATTGGCATAAAAATCTGCTTTACAGTTTTTTACACAGGCACAGATATCATTTATACACAAAGTGAACCACAATGGGCCTAAAATTGAACCTTGTGGCACACCATTTTAATCTTAAAAATTCTGAAAGCAGTCCAGCAGCATTTAAAGACTGGGTTCTATCAGTGAGGTAATCCTGAAAAGGCCAATTTATCCAGAAGCAGTGTGCGATTAACAGTGTCAAAAGCCTTTTACAAGTCTATAAGTCTGTAAGCCTAATCTAGGTCTAGTCTAGGTCAGCATGCCATTACTCCACTTTCTTTTACATAGCAAATAGTGGTTTTAGATTCAGAAAACACGCTAAGTAAAGATGAAACTTAACAGGCTTTTTGTCCTATAGGTACCCTAAACTTGGGGAGGTCTGCATGTGCTGCATGTTTTCAGTCCCCATCACACAGGATACTGATTTAAAGCAGATCCTCACTCAGTCATCATCATCCACCTAGCTACTAGGTCTGTGTGTGCTGTGTTGTGCACTTGATAGTTTCTTCAGAGGAGGGGAGATTAAAGCTGTATGTAATTTAGAGCCTAACCTTTATTTTGGCCATCCATACTGCCTCAAACACAGTCACCTGTCACCTGTCAGCCGGTCAACAAAAAACAGTTAAAACACTCTATGGTGGGGACAGTCTGTTAAAATTATTTGGTGAAACTTGCCTGTTTTTACTGCTCATGTTTCCTGCCATGTCATACTTCATTATAGCAATTAGTTTGGTACATATAATGTTATCAGGACTGACAGAAACGATGGCCAAAACCATACAAATAATTAATAAGCCATAGCAATTCTTGCAGAGCTGTGCACTCTTTGGTAACAGTAACATAAGCTCCCATGATTACTGGCTTTATGCAGACAAAAGTCAGGGTCAGAGGTCACATCAGGACAATGGATACAACTAAATGCTTCTTGGTCTCCAGCATGATGCATTATTGAGACATACTAGGGAATAAATAAACACACAAAACTTTTCATTTACTTTCTTTATCTGTTTATTTCACATTGCAGGGTCAGGACAATTTGGTCTCACGCTGAGGTGGAAATGCAAAGAAGGAAGTCATTCTCTAGCTGTGGGAAATAAAAATCTAAGATAGAGTTGTTTTCTTTCCCAGGCTGCTGCTGCTGATGTTGCCTCTTGTTTCTTAACAGAATTTAGGGTGATTAATCATTCATTTCCAGCATCTGTGCACCCTTGCTAAAACAGGCAGTGGGCCCAACAAGCTGATGGAGCTCTCATTTATGTTGTTTGTAGAATCTGAACAGATACGGCACTGCTCTCTACTGATTATTTATTTATTTATTTATTTATTTATTTGTTTATTTATCAGGGACAATGCATATTAATGAACAGTGAACTGTAAATATACCAGAATTAGCCAAAAGGCTAGTTTTCATCTGCAGTCCCTGGCCAGATCTGAGTTGGAAGCCTAAGTAATAAAAAAGTTAGAAGTTTAAAACAATATCATTGCATGCAGTTTAAGATATAAGATAAAAATATAGTAACAGGTAAACATAGCAACTCAAACATAAAAGCAGAGCAAGCCAAGACTCTACAAATAACAATTACAAAGCCGCCTAATTCACAAGAAACAAACATAGACTGCGACAAACAACAGCAAGACAGACATAAGCAAAAGAATATGGCAGGCAGGCAGTTGTTAAAGAGCGGACAGAGGCAGCAGTTGAGTATTAATGTTTACAGGTTTGATTGTTGATGAGCCATGATTTCAACTGTTTTGTGAACAAATGGTATGAACTGAGTTCTCTGATGTGTACTGGTACTGTATTCCAGTCCTGCGACGCCTTAAATGAAAATGCTGAGTGGCTAAAGGCACTTTTCCTAATGGGTATGACACAGTCTCCTCGGGTTGCACCTCTCGTTGCCCAGTTATTGCTTGACCTCTGTGTGATGAAAGTTTGAAGTGGAGGGGGAGCAGTGTTATGTATGATCTTAAACAAGACAAAGGTTTGTGTACTTGATTAAAATCTTAAACAAGACAAAGGTTTGTGTACTTGATTAAATTGTCCCAGCTCAAAAGTTTGTACTTTGTAAAGATAAGGCAGTGGTGGTAGTTATTTGATCTGCGATCCAAAACTTTGAGCGTTTGTTTGTACAGTGCTTCGAGAGGTTTTAGTGTTGTTTTATTGGCCTGTGCGTAACTTGTCAAACAGTATGTGAGATGTGATAGTATCATTGTGTTCATGTACAATTTGGCTGCGTTGGTGTTCATTGAGTTTCTGATAAAACAGAAGTTGGATAAGTTCAATTTGGCTCGATGACGGACTTTTTTAACATGGGATTTGAAAGACAGACGAGAATCGATCAGGATGCCCAGATATTTATATTCAGAGACAACTTGCATTTTTTTCCCTGACAGCATTATGACTGGTTCTGAGGTGGTAGATGGATTTTTAGAGAAAAACATGCTGACAGTTTTAGTTGTGTTGAGTTGAAGGCATGATTGGTTTAGCCAGTTTGTGATGTGGTACAGTGCATTAGTGAGTTTTGCGGCAGCATGTTGTTTTGTGCTGCCATGGGCATAAATCACTGCATCATCAGCATATAGCTGGGTCTCCACATCAGAGCACACAGAGGGCAAGTCATTTATGTAGAGACTGAACAGAAGTGGTCCTAGTACAGACCCTTGTGGGACACCAGTGCAAGTTTTAAGAGCGACTGATTGGTAGTTGTGGACCTTTACACACTGGGTTCTAGTGTGTAAACACCAAGGAGGAGAGCGGCGTCACTGATTTATTTATATTTCTCTTCTTCCCCTGCTTTTTGTCTGCACACACATTGCACCCTGACATGTTTTATCCTTGTCCAGTCAGTCTGGTCATAGCCTCTGGGCTGCAGAGTACCACAGATCAGAGAGGCTATAGCTCAGAGGCAGAATACACCCAGCTTTAACTCATGGTCATGCCATACCTTAGAAAGGTGACGCCAAATGCTGAGAATCATAATTAATTCTGCAACTTGAAGGTCACCCTGCTTTTATACCAATAATAGCAGTACAAATAGCCAAATACATGTTTGAGGTGATTAGGCCTGTCACAATAATCATAGTATTGACTTATGGTACATTATATAACATACTTTGATCATTTGGCCGACCTTGATATCGGCTGTTGTGTTTACATGCATGTATATTAATATAAGGACATCACCAACATTTTAGCCAACATGATGCTCAAATAAACCGCATAAGTCTTGGGTGCAGCAATTCTCAATTTTTTTCTCTCCACCCCGCCTGCTTGCACAAGTCCAAAGAAAAATAAAACAGCACTTCAAAGACGACACAGTGTTGCTTACCAGTAGCCTGCAGCTGCACTTTTGGAGTTGAAGAGGCACAGTCTTGATAGTTGTTAGCTTGCCGAACCCTGGCAACAAGTCAGTAAGTCAGTCATTTGTAGTTTTACCCTCCAACAACTTCATTTTTCTTCAATTTTTATTAAAAACCCTTTTGATTCTTTTGATCTGAGCACCCTTACGGACTAATGGAATGTGAATAACTTACAGGGTAATCAAGGAATGGAGACATGATTTGAAGTAACCAACAACCCGATTTTATACATTCAAAGAATTTCTATCAAAAACATTAACTGCTTGGAAACCTGACCAGGCGTCTCATTGAGACAGGCCTTTATTTTTCAAAATGTGTAGCTACACTGGGCTAGTAAAAGGGACTGGGCGTTTAATTTGAGTTTTTTGAGTATATTAACAGGAGTTTCCTACTTTTTTAAAAAAGTATTGAATATTTTTCATAAATCTAATATCAATGTCTGAATATTCTTAAGAATTAAAGGCTCATTACTCTTTGTACATGCATTATTATACCATTCTGTTATTATTATACTGTATCAGTGGGATAAAATGGTCTTGAAATGACAATAATATTGTTTATTGCAATTATTTCTAGGACAATATATCATCAAACAAAACTAGTTAGTATGACAGGCCTACAGGTGATTTAGGAACAGTTTTACCATTACATATTTGACATATGACTAGATACAAAATTTACAGCAATAATTGATATTTTCGCCACATAGGGGCAACAAGCTATAAATACAACAAGCTTTTTATAGTCATAAAAAGTCATCTGCTAATTATTCCACTTCATGTACTAGTTATGATGTACCAATAATATCAGCATGTTGGCTGATTCCGATATTTCATCATAAAGCCAGTACCGATACTCATGACGTGCCGATATTATGATGCATAGAATTATTTGTTTTCCTAGCACAAAAATGTTATTTATAACAACATAAACAAAATAAACAGCAATATAAAAACTTATATGTACTTATGTACTTAATGTCAAAAATATGCAGGTGTTTCCACCACAGGAGTCTAGTCAGTTTAAGAAATGAATTGTGAGGAATCTGGAATCACTCAGCCGTTTCTGCAGACCAGTTGGTATTCATGAGGAGTTACTAAAGTGTATCGCAGATTGTCCTTCTGTGCATTGCCTAAACTACCAGCTATGTGTTTGTGGAGACTTGATGGTCACATTTTGTCTGGAAAACATTTAAAAAGCATCATTTGTATGCGGAGCAGAACAAACCACACCAAAATTTCTCTCTAAAAGTTCTTTTCTGCCGGTCATTTTTGTCTCCATTCACAGTGAAGAATATTCAAACAGGTTAGAGAGCGTCTGCCTCTATACCCACATGACCCCAGTTCTCATCTGTCCTGCTGCTGCTAATGAAGACGTGCCTGTGTAAATGAGGATGAGTTGAGCCTGACTGCTTCCAAATATGAAATGTGAGCCCCTAATGGAAGCTGGGCTGAATTAGTAATAGAAAGCAGAGATAGCTCAGCTGTGTCCGTGGAAAACGAAATAAAAGCTTTTAGCAGCCGTCCCTCTCTGAATCCCCATTTCTCCAACGCACAGCAAGAAGCTCAGTCATATATTTTAATGAATTTCCAGGAAAAAACTTTCAGCATGATCTGTTGCTGTTATTTATTTATCGTCCTAAAATATAATTTTGGCTTCATGGCTTGAAGTTTTAGTGGGATGTTTGATATGAAATGTTTTTTCTGACTCATTGCTTGCAAAAGCTGCTCAGCATCTGTCACTAACTCAAATGCTTGAGGTAATGAAATATTGATTAACAGCGATGAAAGTACGAAATGAGATTGTTGTTTACTTGCTCTATTACATCTTGGTTGGTTTGTCTTAGCTCCCTGAAGACCTACAAAATGAGGCTGCATGACAGTGACAACAAATGTCACATGGCGTTTTTGTGTAGATAGTAAAACCTGTGGACATGACTTTTATACCAATATCCTTTTCAGCACTTACTTGTTTTTTAAAGCTGTCCAGCATGGTTCAGGCTTGCACTTTTAACAAAATAAAAGGCTTGACCTCATTTTGTAGGCCAGAAAATCAACACACTACCAGAGAGTCTCACATCTCAGGCTTTCTAAAAATGTTGACGTTTGTTAATAAAAGTTTCAGGGCTTTTTCTGTTTGGAACATTTCAGCATTGTGTGTTCAGATCATTGCCACAAAGTGTGTTCAGGTCAGTGACCATGTCTGTTTGTCTCTCCCTCCAGATGAAGTCAACAGAGGTGGACCAAGGGCTTTTCACAGACAGCTACTGCAAAGTGTGCAGCGCTCAGCTCATCTCCGAGTCCCAGAGGGTTGCCCATTATGAGGTGAAGACGCCCCCTCACATCACCTCACATGACTCGGATACACAACACTCTTTTGTCATTAATGATAGGCTTGGGGTCAGCCTGTTTTGGCTCCCTCCCCCCAGAGACACTTGGCTGATCTATACACCTGAGCCCTGCAGCTTACATACTGTCAATACACACACACACATCACACCTGAGTTTACCCAGTTCTTTTTTCCATCAAACCCCAGTACAGAGCTACAGTGGAAATGAAGGAATAATAGCAGAACCAAATATAGTTTCAATGATATGCATACATAATTTCTGAAACACTTGTTTTGAAGGGGCTAATTACCCCTTTGACAACAAGAGATGATTGATGATTTTTGATATTCTTTTGACTCATTACAGTAAGAAGATACAATACATGTAACACTGTGTGGCACCATGCTGTCATAACTGTGTTAAAGATACTGACTGCAAACATGACAGCTAATCCTGACATAAGTAATAGGAACCAGTGTGACAAGTCAACACAAATGTGAACAGAAACAGAAACGTCTGCATTGTGTGTTTATGCAAACCCATGTTACATTTGTACATTATTGTGTGCAGATACATTTAAGCCTTAAATTTCAACATCGCCATCTCACCTTGGTGTCATCCACCATCCCGTCCACCTTGCGATGACAAAGTCAGCTCATATACTTTGTCACTCTAGAAACATTGATATGATTCATATGAAATTTGCAAATGTAACATATTTGTGGTTTGCAGAGACATACAATGTCAGCATTTCCTTCTGGGACCTGGGCTGGATAAGTCATATTTACACAAGAACAATTAAATCTTCACATTGACAGCCGATACAACCACATTATGTGTGTGTTTTGTTGCAATTTTTCATGATAATTGTCTGTCCTGGCTCTTAGATGCCATTGCAGTTGTAGTGTTGGGCAGTGATGTGTTATTTTATAACCTACAGTAACATATTACTTTCTAACATGTCACAGTGATTTACTTTTTTTTTTTTTTTTTTTTTTTTTTGAGAATCAAATTGGGTAAGGGATTACAGTTTTTAATTCAGTTGTTATGGGGTGGCAGCTATGAGCAAGACCCCCAAAATTGGCCAGATGATTGAGCTAGCACTTTGCATGGTAGCACACTGACATTGGTGTATGAGTGTGTGTGTGTATGTGGGAATGAGAACTGTAAACCTCTTTGGTAAAAATAACATAAGCATTTGCCCATGAATTACATTAAGTTTACTAATCCCAGTAACAGTCACTGATATTGACATGGAGGGCGGCCTACTCGGAGATAGTCTCTGAGTATTCGGTGGAAATACTGGTCCGGGATTAGTTTGCTTGGCAGAAGGGCTACAGTTGTGGAGATTAGGCTAGCCTTTACCAGAAGAGAAGAGCAAAGGTCGTCCCAGAAGCTCTTATTTCTTCTTGAGTGCTGTTTGCAGTCATCAGGCCAAAGCTAGTGAGCACCAATCCAAAAATAGGCAGGCTACTTGTTAAAGCTTTGTCTTGCTTTCTATTAAGGTGTTGAACGCATTTAGATCCGATGTCCGATGAGCACATTCACAAAGAATGGATTGCGGCCACCCATGATCTGGGCATCTATTACTTCGATCTACCACGTCTCAATGTCTGATTCACAGAGGATATTGTATTAAGTTTTGTATGTAGTTTTACAGCTGAGTGGAATTTGCCCTTCTATTGCCTCTGATTGCAATTATCTATATCGCAAAGTATAAATGTTGCCTTTGGGCCAAGAGCACAGTAAACAGAACAGTTACAGATAGAAAAAGTAAACTGAAATTTTCAGACGGCAAGCTAAAGGTCCTGACAGATGAACTTCAGAGGCATTCCTCAAAACTTCAGCCAAGTAATTTTATCATGACAGAAAAGAGACCGTATTTGGGATTTAATATCCCAGTCTGTCAGTGCTGTTGGTGTTTTCAAAGGCACACCTTCAGACTGTAAAAGAAGATGGTATGAGTGGAGGATAAAATATAAAAAGATATCGTTAAATGCACTTCAGTTACCACCAGCTCTCTAAAGACGCTAATAATTTCACTGTAACTGCGTGTTGCTATCAGGACTGATCTTTGGAAATTGGACTGTTTTTGCAGTGAGGCTCATTTGCCTAGAAAGGGGCCAATTTCGTGTCAGAAGTATGCATATTACCTCATTTACATTCAAACAAATAGCACAAGAGCACAGAGATTTTCTTTGCTTGTCAGGGCAGTTAGAGATGCATTTCACCCTTTTACAGGTATAGCTGTAGCAAAGGCTGTCCAATCATTCTGTGGATTCACCCCTGAGTGTGGAGGTGTTTTAAAGTCATCTCTGTGTTATTGGTATCAGACTATATTTTTTTGTTCCATTAAGTTTATTAACATCCTTTGGTTGTTCACTTCAATATGCAGCTGTACGTGTTCCTGATTAGCTAGCTATTAGTGCTTTAACAATATTAGAGATCATGACTGGATTACCTGATTTACTGTAACTGCTTCATTCATGCTTCACAACCAGTGGTTCACTCATGAGCTGTGTGGCCACCAGCTCAGTGTAAAGGTCCAGACACCAGACACACCAAACAGACGTCAAATAACTAGTGGCAACAAAGGTCAAGTCACCTGAGAAGACTATAGCCAACAGCCATCTAGCACATACGTTCTGAGACTACATGTGAGAAAATATTTCTCCATACCAGCAGGTGGCAGTAGTCTGTATTAGTCAGGATGGATTCAAGATGCAGATAGCCAGTTAGCACATAAGCAACACAACCCAGTGTTGAAAGAACAAATGATATTTACCGTGCGGTGGGGAACAATAACACAAAGAATTACGAACTGTTTCAGCTAAAGAGCTCAATGGTTAAAAAATCTCACCTAATATAACAAGTGTGTTTCATTTGCACGACATTGTTTGTTTGCTTTCCTCACGTCTTTTTCTCCTCTGGTGCACTGAGCTGAACTGCCAATCAGAGTAATTTCATTCACGAGCCGGCTCCTCCACCAATTCAAAATGCTGAATTGGACAAAAATCCACTAACAAGGGCCCACTAGCACTGATTGTATGAAACATACTGTAAAAGCCTGGGCTCAGATGCTCACAGAAGGCCTGATATTGACAGGTGGCCAACCGTTGGCTTTGTGTGTCTGTGTCCTTAGTGTCCAATCCTCAGGTGTAGAATGCAGCCTTTACAACGTGACACCTTAGTACTGCACACTACTACTGCTGAACACTAATGCCAGTCCAGGTTCCTGCCACAGCTCCCTCCCTACCCTCCTCATATCTTTAGCTTGTGAGGAATTAGCTCTCCCAGTAGAGTTTGCTGCTTAGATACTCTGAGAACTCTTTAAGAGGCTTTTTTTTTAACAAATCCGATTATGAATGTATATGTAGATTATATAAATAGGCAATTTTTTGACTTTTCCCTCACTGAATATGTATGGACACCATATATACTCCTCCTAGAATGGGTGTATAAGGGCTCATTTATGCTCGATGTTAGATACAGAGATGGACATGGATGTAGCCCTCTGTCCGTACACTGTGTGCACGTTTTCTGCAAGCTCACAGATACGGACGAAACTGAGCAATACCGCCAGAGACTGTGGGGGCAATGGAGCATAGTTCAAGCAAGATGCAATAGTAGGAGACAACAAAGAATTTTAGATTATGGTGGAATGGTGAAAAGAATCATTCTTCTACATGTTGCAATTTATTTAATGGCCACACAGACCTCTGCTGTCTACAATGATGCATCTGTTTAAAGTTACAATATTACGTCCTCCTTGTTAGTGAAACTCTTGACTCTGCCCTCTAGTGCCATCTATTGACAGTATCTATGCCATCATGAAGGATGCGTGGAAGTATACAAGTATTTTTGTACATAAAGGGTAGTATAAATGAGTCGTATACCTGCTCGTACCACCATCTGATTTAGCCTGACACAAAAACCACACAAGCGACCCTGATCAGCCACATCAAGGACAGCGTGAGTGAAGCAGCCAGTTGGTTTCCTTCCTCCTGTCTGAGTGTCATCAGGTAGTGGACCTTTCTCTCTCAGCAGATGCTGCCTCTTACTCACTGTCACTTTGAGTTACAGGCGCGGTGAGTCGGACTGCCGTCCTGCTGCTGTTGGACATCTGCAGTAACAGGAGTTGAAAGGACTCATATGAACACTGTGGTCCACTCTTAAGTCTCAGCAAAGGGCGGCTGCTTGTTTTTCCCTTAGAGGCTGGGAGAAAATAATGTGAGACCTTGAGACCATTTAGCATTTTTATTGATTTTCTATTGTTGTTCCTAATAGAGAGCAGGTTGCTGCTAAGGTGAAATCTCATCAAAGAGAAATCCGGTTTTATTAATTGTATTTGACAGTGCCACTTTGTTCAAAGTTTGCCTTACTTTGTCTTTGAGTCAACTTTTCTTGTGCAACTCTTAACAAGACAAACTGTATTTCCTGCAGGGCGCTGTGCTCACTGTGGTGCTGTGGAGTGCTATTTAAAGTAGTCCTAACTGTCCGCGGGTAACAGGAGAACTGCTTTGTTCTTCAGGGCGTTGCAGGAGACAGGAAGTGGCTGCACCAATCCAAATCAAATATTCATTTTGTTATTGTGTGGTGAATGCTGAATACAGTGCTTGGCCTGTTGCCTCCTGGAGATGGAGCATATTTGGATTCTCTTTTAGCACAGTTTGGGTCTAATGCATCGTGACATGTTTGGGTCATGGTGACGACAGCAAGAACAAAAAAAAGAGATGGGAATAAAGGATGTGCAAACTTTCCTTCAGACAGAGGAGGTAGTTTTGCGCTTAAGAAGAGGATGTTTCAGTTCTGTTGTCTATAATTATTCCTTTTGTGCTGTGTTTAAAGATTACTCTCTGAAATGTTTGCAACAAAATCAGACAGCATTGTTAAATATTGGGACTGTGATATAAATGATGTCTTTGAACAAAATATCTTTCCTTAGTGATTACTAAATGTGATGCCTGAGCTGAATGACATTCAGTGGTTAGCCCAGCATTTCAGCAGAGTGCCAAAACATGCTCCATCAAAAATATAAAGGCAGATGCTGTTTGCACCCACGTGTCTGTAGCCAACAAGTGGCAACCTCCGAAGCTAAAAAAAAAAAATATCCAAAAGCGAGTAAATTCCCATACACCACCATGTTAAAATGCCCAACTTTGCAGGAGAAATAAACATGTTTACAGCCTGGTACAAAACACGTTTTTGTCTCTATAGCTAATTTCCCCGTTTATGACAACTAACACATTTACATTCTATTAAGGCTTAAAGTTACGCATGACTGGGGGGGAGGCTTTGAGTGACATTCTGTCTGCGAGGTGTCACCACAGTCTATGAGTCAGATCCAAGCTTCTCCATAGCTCCACCCTCCATATCATTCCAAATATTGTCACTTCTGACTCCAAAAAAACAAACAAAGATGGCAATGGCTAAAATGTCAGACTTGAGGCTTTTAAACGGGAGTCCACAAACCAATGGGTGACATCACGGTAGCTTTGTCCATGTTTAATACAGTCTAAGATAGCCAACAATACTATTTCCACCCAGGTGTATATTCCTAGGCATCCTAGCAACGTGGAAATATGACGCTAACACATCCTCTCCATTGAGTAACACAAATGGAATGGGTGACAAGGGACAAGCCTGGCGAAGGCCAACACCCACCAAGAACGTGTTTGAATTTACGCCGAGAATGCGGTTGCAGCTGTCACTTTGGTCATACTGGATGGCTTGTCTCAACGACCCTGGTACCCCATTAACAGCAATGCTAAAGGGGGTTTACGGCTGGGGTAAGCTTGGGGGAGATCAGAAGGTGGGCACGTTTCCAGAGTAAGAAACGGCATTTATAGGAGTAATGGCCAAATGAGTGGCACCGCTAGTTAGCTAGCTCCTGCCAGCCCAGGTGGTTTGCACTGAAGACTGAAGAGTAGCAAATTGAAACAAGAGATCAACGTGTAAGCAAAAATATTCTTGGCAGTTAACCGAATAAGCGTTAACCGTTGACATCCCTAACAACTTCATTTGGTTTCAATGGATGAAAACAGAAAATGGCTGCACTAGTACTGAGCTCTATATACAATATAAATCTCTATATCTGGATGAAGGTGGAAAAGGGCATTACTGGAAAAAAAGAAGGATATCAAAATCTCTCTTGAGTAAAACAAGAACTAAAATTGTGTATTTTTCTTTGAATCAAATGGAGAAGTTTTAAAGTGTTCCCCTTAAGATGAAACATTTCTGACAGACTGGTCATCTAGCTTGGTGATCTCTGATCTAGTCAGCGTCCCTTTGAATTTTTGTACATGTCCTTTAATCGAATTTGAAACTCCAGAGTTAAAGCAGTCCTTGGGTGACAGTAAAGACAGGAGATGTAATTGATCTTTAAACCTCTTTTTCAAACGCATCAAAGCCAGCACTCTTCTGCAGAGCGGATCAGAGCCGTCTCTGGTTTACAGTTCAAAGACTCATGTGGCTCATGTTAATTTATGCATCCGTCTCTTTTTGCATGTGCACTGGATTGGGTGTGCTGCAGTCTCTCTTGACAGGCTGCCCTGCTCCGAGCCCTGCAGGAGAGCCTCTTCTAAATCACTGCCTGTTACTTCACAGAGAAAAAAGAATAGGGAGTGACCTGGGAGTAAGGTGGGGGAATAGTAATGCATGTACGTGTGCTCATAGAAAATTAATGTTGAGGAACTGTTTTCAAAGAAAATGATTATGGTTCTTTAAAGCAACTGAATGCAAAACACCTGTTCCTTTTATTTAAGTCAAAGGCCAGTTAATGAATTATTCAGTTTGCTACTGTATATAACATGGATGTTGGGTATAGCTTGGGCACTGGTGCATTTAGGCGCTCAATAGGAATATTTCTTTCTACATGTTATGTACATTTTCAATTTGTGGACAAAAACTGGAGGTGAAAAAGTTGTGATGAAAGCTTGTGGAAACAAACTGCTCTACTTTGTTACTTCTCAGAGAAAATAGAATAGAGTGACCCGGAACTAGTCATTAAGCAAGGTGGAGGCAGATACAGTGGCATGCAAAAGTTTGGGCATCCCTGGTCAAAATTTTGTTTAATGTGAATAGATAAGTAGATGATGAACTGATCTCCAAAAGACATGAAGTTAAAGATAAAACATGCTTTTCAACATTTTAAGCAAGATCATGGTATCATTTTTGTTATGTACAATTTCAGAGTGAAAAAAGGAAAGGAGCACCAATCAAAAGTTTGGGCACCCCAAGACATTTGAGCTCTTGTTCCCAGTCATCGTTAGGAAAGGCCAGGTGATACAAATTTCAAAGCTTTATAAATACTTTGACTCCTGAAACCTTGTCCCAGCAATTAGCAGCCACGGGCTCCTCTAAACAGCTGGGGTGCCCAAAATTTTGCATGTCACTGTAGCTTGGGCGTTGCTGAATATAGGTGCTCAATAGGTATTTTTCTATCTCCATGTTATTATTTTCAATTTGTGGACAAAAACTGGATAGAAACAGCAGCAATTTCAATGAAATGCCAAAATATTGTAAAAAAAAAACTTGTGGAAACTTGCTGCTACACTGTGTCACTACCCAGAGAAAATAGAATGGAGTGACCCGGGACTAGTCATTAAGCTATAGGTGGAGGAATATATTACCACTGGCAGAACAGAATTCTAATGTTGAGGAACTATTTTCAAATATATCACAGCTCTTTTAAACAACACAATGTACAGTATAAGATCTGTTTCTCTTATTGAAATCAAAATTATCTATAAATTGTCAACACTGGTAAAAAAGGATTACTGCCAGCAGTTTGCTATTGTATGTAGCCAGGATGTTGGTTGTAGCTTGGGTGTTGAGTTTCAGGGGCTGCATCTTCCAAAGTCCTCATTCTAAAACTGAATACATCATAACGTTTGATAAGGCTATTCCATTTCAAAGGTTTTTTTTTCAAATGAGGTCAAGAATTAAAACCTTCCTGTGCCCAATTTGGATAACACAAACTGGTTCATCCATTGCCGCCTTCAGTGTCCCAAATCAGATATTTACACGTTGACCTTGCAATGCCTGCTTCTACTTCTTCCACTTGACAAAGCAGAAGAGATTTTCAGCGTGATCAGCCACGAAGGGTGACCGGCTGGTTAGTCTCAGATATTGCCAATCCTCTGCCAATTGAATACATGCGGCGCATGACGGTTCGACTATTGTTGCTGCTGCCACCCCTTTTCATAACCAAGTCATCAAATACCAACACTTTGTCATGTCCCCTTATCAGCAATTTTTCAGATCCTTTTAGTGGCTTTATTTCTGAAAAGCAACTAGCTACAAATTTAGCAACTTATTTAGACCACCAGGGAAAAGTTGTGATTCATTCCCGTGCATGTTGCTCTGAGTAATCGCAGTGATCGGCTCCTCTGTCAGCAGTGCAGAATCTCGCATCTCGTCTTGAGCCGTGCACAGGGTGGAGCAGGCAGGAGGAGAAGAGATGGTTCTCGCTGCAGCTGTGGAAACGAATATATAGCCTTCTGTACACACACCTTTATATTCTTGTAAAAAGATACTGTTTTATAAATAGTTTTGCATAAATCAAATACATCATTTTGGATAGATAATAAATGGTTAACTCTCCATGATAGGCCCACAGACAGTATAGAATTATATTTTCACTAATTCTTCTCTGATACGTAAATAATTAATTTAAGCATATATAGATCTGTTGCACCTCTTTTCTTTTGGGAAAGTAAAACATGATATAGAAAGTGGGATATACTGCAGTTTATGTTAGTTGGACTGCTTTTCACATCAGCGGTGTGTCAAGGGACTATTTTCAACTTATCTTGCATTGTAACATGCATTATGACAACTTAATAAGGTTTATGTTTGTTTATAAATGAAATGGAGGAGCCTACAAGTGTTTTGTTTAGTTTGTCTCAGAGGCTGCAGAGGGACTCCGCAGCTCCGCTCAGCTGTCTGCTGCTGCTGCTGCTGCTGCTGCTGCTGCGAGAGATCAAATTTCATTGGGGGCGGGGAAAAGTGCGAGGGAGTCAGCAATCATTCAGTTTGTTGCCCTAACCAAAGATACGGGATTACTACTGTACTATACAGTATAATTATACTATACTGTACTATTACTATTACTATTATCACTGGTTTATCCACTGTCTTTGCCCTAACGTCTTGGTGTCCTTCTTCTTCTTCTTCTTCTTCTTCTTCTTGTCTAACCTTGTGTGTATTGGCGCTTAATACAGCATTACCGCCACCTAGTGGATTGGAAGCGCATTACACTTATAATGGGCTTTTATCGGGAAAAATAGCTCAAATGCGACCCCCAGTGGTAAAATTAGGTATATAATTCGATATATCGGTTCGGTTAGATATTTGGCTTTAAAGGAAAAGTTTCCAACCGGCACAAGCCTATTGCCTATACAGTATTTTATTTAAAATGCATTTTTTCCACTTGCTGTAAACACAACCAGGATGTATTATTACCTTAAAAAGTTGGTATGGCAAATGATTTAGCAAACATTTGCCCAAATATCATTTAAAATGCCAATAAATTTAAGCCCTATATTCACTCTCCTTTCAGCTCTGATTTGGTCTCCACCAACTCATTTGGAAATATCTGGCTCTTTAGCTGCCAAATGCTCCACTATGTTTAAGCTGGGCAGCTTTGTTTGTCGACATTATAAAATGATGGACCCAGCCACTGTGACGTCACCCATGTGTTTGTGGACTCCCTATTTTGAAGTTTTACCATTTTGGCCGTTGCCATCTTGGATTTTTGGAACCAGGAGTGACCATGTTTTGATAAGGTTGGAGCCAACCCTAATGCCAGCTGCTTTCTTGGTTAGCAGTTCATTTACAACTATGACTGACTGTGATAATGCTAAATATAATTTTTGCTAGCGAAAAACAGGCTTAAAACCTTTAAAACAAAATGGGGAAAAAATTGGTACAGCATAGTATCGTGATATTTTTGTATGGCAGTATCATATTGTCACATGGACACCAAGTATTTTTTAGTATATACATTATTGAGATTACAAATACAAATTAAACTTTAGGTAGCCTACTAGAATAATATAATCAATGGCCTTTTCAGTCCACTAGATACACTTTGCTGCAATAAAAATCATTGAAGTGAGTTGAACAGACTGAAAGCGTTATCTTATTAGATAAAACAGATGTTGAGAAAGTTTTCCTTTGGGGACAAAATTTTAAGCTCGAAAAGGTAATAGATCACAATATATTGCAACATATTTTTATCACAGTACTTAGCATACCACAACACGTTTAAAATTGCAATAATATCATATTGTGACTTAAGTATTGTGATAATGTGGTATTGTGGGGCCTCTGGTCATTCCCACCCCTGGTGCTTAGTAGAAAAACAGAACAGCTGACTTTTAAAAGGGTCTTTAAGTATAGCCAAATGCTATTTTTAGGCAACCAAAACATTAACAGTTTAGATTAAAGTGAACCAAAAAAGGTGAAATGCTGGAAGGGTGAGATAATAATTCCTTGGGTTTGTCAGTCTGGGCAACACTGCACATATTACCCATAGTCATTGTTTATATCAAAATATTGATCAGTGCAGCTTTAAAGGGCATCGTCATTTAATGTACACATCCAAGAAAACCTAGAAATGAGTATTACAGTCTCCCAGCCACAGAGAAGACAAATGTCAGCTGAAATCAGTTTGTCTTGAGCTATGAGATGCTCACAAAAGCAAAGGTCTGTGAAGATGATTTATTTAAGAGTGGGAGCCCAGAAATTGTGTATTTCAGAAGCATGCACTGTACATGCCACAGCAGACTACCTGTAGCACAGTTTCATCCATCCGCAGCACTGTGTATTTCAGCCACTTCAGCCTGAATAATCTCATTCCTCACATCCAGGGACAATGCCTGTCAACTGGTATTTTTCAGCACTAGAGTCTTTTTCACAGAATGCCGCCGTTCTAATATAAACTCTAGATTCTCCTCACAAAACGGAGTATAATCATTTTCTGGGGAGATGCAGCAGCTAGGCACAGATACAATAGCAACAGTATTCTGCTGCACGGCGAGACTCTAACGTTTGAGTTTGGCTGACTTGTGCTGTTCTAACTGCTGTGCTCTTTGTCCACTTCATGTCCTCACTAATTGTTTTTCATTATCTTGGCTGCATTGCAAAATGAGTTTGCCTAAACGTTTTATATGCTATTAAGTTTGTGCTGCTGACCATACAGTCCCTGTTGGTTTGAGAGGAGTTTAGAAGTTCAACAGATAAGCTTACAGTACATCATGAGATATAATGACTCTCAGTACATTGCTCACACTACTACCCTGCTGTGATTTTCAAGTTTGGTGTCAGAATGTTAATCTGGGTTTACTGTTGGAATATGATAATGCAGAGATTATAAGTCTTATAAGTAATTAAAAGAAGTTATAAACCTTTTAGATAAATAGATGCTGTGTTGAAAACATAGGTGAATGAGGATCCATAATGAAAATTAGGATGATGCCTGTAGTTGCATTTGCTGACATTTTTGTGATATCAGGACCTTACTTTTCTGGAAACAGATAAACAATGTGTTAATAGGGCTTATCAATATATTGAATTTATGAAATTACAGACATCCGTTACAGACCATAAAGGCTTTCATCAGTCAGCTTCTTATGCCGGGTTCAAACTACACAATATCAGCCTGATTATAGCCAGATGCAGTGTTGTATGGTGTTGGTTTGGAACATGAACAACAATGAGTGTTGTACATGATAATCCATTGTTTCATCTTGTGTAGTGTGTCATAGTAGACAACGATGCTGCATCAGGGACGCCTCAGGACGTCCCGACAGAGAGTCTAGCATGGTTGATTTTCTTTTGGTCGTTTATGACTTCTCCCGTCACAGCTGTCACTTTGACCAATAGAAACACAGAACGATCTGCTGCCGTAGACGACTATATGGCAACAACACCCCAGCCTTTTTGATATTTCCTGTAGGGACGTTACCACACAGAGTAAATAGGGAAAAATGATGATGTGAAACAGCAGAGGCACTTGAGTACTGAGTACCCCTACTGAAATTAGCATCAAGCTAGCATAGAATGTTATTTCTTCATAATGGGGAAGGATAAAAAGTAATAAAATTAAAACTGCACCACAGCTACAGAGGGTACCAGCTTCATTTGAAACAGATGACATTAGAAACACCATTCCCTCCCTGTTGCTGTTTAAAATTAAAAGCCCCATATAATTTCAGTTGAGAGAATCCCCTCATTTTCTAAATAGGCTTTTATTGTGAAACATTTGCAGGAACTTGTTGTGGAGGATTCAGTGATTTGCAAAGTTTGCATGCGTTACTTTGTAGCTCCTGCCATCTGGTGGCACATTTTACGTTACTACAACATTTCAGCTGGCACATGAATAGACACAGTGACTGCAGTAATAGTAATAATGATAAAAATAGGACAAGAATAACCTGATGACATCACACACGTTGTGAAAGACGACCGGGGATGATTGGTGTGGAACATCGTGTAGTGTGTCATGTCTGTCAGCCAAGTCACGGCACGATTTTATGACTCCACAATCGCGTAATCTGACACAGTGACTGTCAGAACGGGCAGAAGTGTCGTGGTGTGTGAACCAGGCATGAATCAGCTGCTTCATTTATTTTGAAGAGGAAGAGATTTCTGCAGATAACTCGCCTCCTGGTAAAAACCACCCGAGCAATGAACACTGAAGGAATTCTAAGCAGGAGAAGTTTCAGTTGGTTATAATCTGCAGTCCTGAGGCGGCACCTCAGCCTATGAGTCAGATCCACCCCTCGCTCCTCCACAGCTCCACCTCCCTGACCGAAAATGGTCACTTTTGGCTCCAAAAATCCATGATGAAGGCCACGATACCAAACACAAGGCTTCAGAACAGGAGTTCACAAGCCAGTGTGTCATTTCACATTGGATTCATCCACTATTTTATACAGTCTATAGTGGCGACCTAAAGCTAACGAAAACACAAGACACTGGGCGAGGGAAATAGGGGGACAAGTCTTGACGCTGTCAGTGTCACAGTCACACTAAAGTCACATGTTGTTATACACTGTGTAATGTATATGATGTAATAGCAGCAGGGTAGCCGGTGTTGTGGACTGGCAGGTGACATAAAAAGTCACATTTACATTTTACTGTTGTCCAGACTTTTGAAATATCCCCACTGTATAAAAACAAACGAAATAATACTCACAGTATGATTTTACCGTTATCCAGTATGATACCACACTTCCCTCTTTTTCTGCCCTGGATGTGAGCCACCATCTCCCTCTTGTCCTGACTGTTTTGTTTGCAGTATTCCAGCATTCAGCAGTCCAATCAGACTGCTGAATATGTATGAAGCCTCAGATGTGTGGAGTAGACCAACTGGCTACTAACTGCACTTGGCTCTGGCGATATCATCTGCCCTCAAGGATGCCCGCACGGCTGTCTCATCCTCAGTTTCCCCCACTGTGCAACACTTGCATGTTGTTGGTGATTATCATCCTCTCTGGCCTCTGTGTGTCATTCAGGGTGAATGTACTCAAAGTTATGGGCCTACTGTGCAGCCACTGGACAATGTAGAATTGAAAGAGTGAAAATGAAGTTGTTGCTGTCATATATTGATGACTGTATTTCATCCTTTCTTCTGTAGTAAAAACGTAAGTCATAAATCCACACTCGGGCCTTTAAGAAAAGCAGATTAATGTTTCAGTTACATGAACAAAGAGGTCAGAGGCTGTTTGAGAAAGACTTGATCTTATTGGATGAATATAGCAGAGTGGTGCTGAAGACACAGTTCAGTGGAGTGCCACTTGCCCAAAGGTAACATTTAAATGGTAAAATACAAGTAAAAATAGAAATGGCAGTGTTTTTTTTTGTTGTTGTTTTTTTTTAGAATATATCCATTTGTGAGCATGACATTTGCTGTGTGGGAAGGTCAGCAGACTGTCTAAATGGCTAAGGATACCTTGGTAACTGTAATATGGCCAACTATTTAACCTTGATAGCTTCAGCATGAAAAGCAGTTGTCATGCTGTCACCTGTTTTTGCTTTAACTAAAATAAATACTAGTTTTAGTCACATTTGAAGGTCCAGTATGATGGTCTAGATGTAGGGGGTATGGCTCCATCAATGTTCACAGTCAAAAAACATCATGAAGTCAAGGATAATAATACTTTTTGCTGTATGGAAAATTACTGAACTGTGACAACACTGTGTCATATCAAAACATACCGTGAATATACCCCGAGTAGTAGATAGTGGTAGTCCAATAGATATCATCCAAGTCTACCATAGACTGTTTGCATCTAGAGGTGAGGATTGCAGATTGCAACCAGCTGAAACTTCTCCTGGTTAGAATTCCATCAGTGTTCATTGTTCAGGAGGTTTTTTACTGGGAGACAAATTATCTGCAGAGTACTCTTCCCCTTCAAAACAAATGGACCAGGTGATTAAAACCAATAAGAACACTGAATAAAGCAGTTTCATGTTGAGATAAGTGTTTCTCCAATGCTGCTTGGCATATCCGAGATGGGCTGCTAGCCCAGCACCTGCTAATCTGTGCTAATCTCTCTGGTAATTTAAGATTTAGACGTTCAGGAGGTTTTTACTGGGAACTGAATTATCCCCAGAGGTCTCGTCACCTGTTTGTCTTTTGTGTTGTGTTCGTGTTTGGTTTGTCTGTGTTGGGCAACTGTAGAAACATAGTGGCAAACTCCATAGTAGAATATCTGCTCCTTATGTATGGCTCATTCTAAAGAAATGAAAATTCAACGATTCCTATTTTCAGGTGACTATACACTTAAGAAATAAAAATTATATTCAATTTCTGCAAATGCATCCCTCTAAATCCAACACACTGGACCATTTAATTACCATTAGTATATGTCTAAAATTAACATTTTAGTGTAGTGTTTGACAGTCAATAATCCTTCTCATTTTCTGAGAACATTTAAAAGTTTATGTTTTTTGGCATTCTGAGGCTACAGTGTTTGCCATCTTTAATGTCAGCCTTCAAACACTGGTGGTCTGATCTATCTGATGGTTCTGCTTTGCTTATTTTTTTGTACTGCGTGTGCAGATGATTCTTAAACACAATCTTCAGCCCATTAGCATTACCAGCATTAAGTAAACTACCTTACTGACCTTCTGTACACTTCAATGGTGACTTAGTGACAATGTTGTAGACCACACTTGAGTGTTTTGTAACTTTGTTGCTTGTAGTTTGAACAAAGCATACTAAATTGAACCATAAACACTGCTTAGAAAATCATAGCATCTCAGTCCAAACTAATGTTAATCAGAGATTTTATGTTACAACCAGATCACTAAGGTCCTCCACTGCTTTACTTTAAAATGTTCCTCATGTGTCCCATTAAAGTACTGATGAGAGTGCTTTCTGTTTTTATGCCCCCAAACTGTGGAATTCACTGCCTTTGGATATCAGATTGGCAGGCTCTCTTTATTTTATTAAGTAAATTAAAGACCTGTATTTTTCATTTTATCTTGTTAATACAGAGTAACATTACAGTCTTGACTGTTAAGTTTTAACCACTGGTTTTTATCTTATTCTATCCCTTGTGTTTCCTTTTGTTCTATTTTATTTATTTACTTTCCTTTATGGACTTTTAATCATCTTTTTTTGTGAGTTTGTTCTGTTTTGTTTGGTTTGCTTTCTTTAATATTTTATTGCCTTATTGTTGTAAGTGTCTGGTCTTGAAAAACTTAATGTTCAGTTGTTTGTGTCATCTTTTTTAACTGTGTGTCATTCCAATTTTGCCATGTGAAGCACTTTGGGCTGCATGTTTGTATGAAAGGTGCTATATTGATAAAGTGGAGATGAGTTGAGTTAATGCTAATTTAAACATAGAGCACTCGCCAGCCCCAGTGCTTGACAGTAACATTATGTAATGTAATATCAGCATTACTGTCACTATGCCAACAACCTTAAAAAGTTGTTTCTTTGATGACTGAAATGGAAACATGCTTCCCACAAATTTGGTCATGAGAACCAGACTACCAGGTTTCTCAACTCCTGACTGTCCCAGATATCTACCCTTTTTAGATGCTAAATCCAGAGCTCTCTCTGAACACGTTTGCTCTTGTAGATGGAAATCTGCAAATAATGAACCCTTCTTCACTCTTAATTAATATCTGACAACCCATACACAACAAGACTTTACCATTTTCTCTTGATATCTCAGCTGTTCCTCACCCCAGTAGCTCAGTGCCATTAAATTGTGTGTATGTGACGCAGAGGTCACCTGGAAGTGACTGCAAACAAACACTGTGATTCAGTCTACTACCCTTCTGTGTTTTGCATTAAACAATAAATAAAACAAAAAGTATACGCAATAATGGCCTAACATTAAAGATTTTTCATATAGCACTAAAATCAAAATAAATGAAGTAATTTGAAAAAAAAGAAAAGCATATTGTGCTGTTGAGCAGCCACAGTTGCCGAGTGTATAAACCCTAAGCAGTTCCACCTCGCTCCACAACATGGTTTCATCTGCACATTGCCAGCTTGTAGCATGTGGGTGTCGGAGAGTGTGTCAGTTATTGACGAGCTAATCTGCATTTTCCATGCCCGCTCTGTTTGACCTTTGCAAATATTGATTTTTCGAAGGAGAGGATTAGTGAAGCACAGTAGCTCAGTATGAGTAGTAGTAGTTGCCCTCTGATTCTATCACTCTGAACAGACACAAAGAGGCATTCTTCAGGAGTGAAGAAAAGAAATCTATTTTTTAA
Source organism: Epinephelus moara (assembly GCF_006386435.1). Taxonomy (NCBI): domain Eukaryota; kingdom Metazoa; phylum Chordata; class Actinopteri; order Perciformes; family Serranidae; genus Epinephelus; species Epinephelus moara. The sequence goes on from NC_065513.1 coordinate 8,720,559, forward strand.
TTTAACAATTTCCACCCAAGATGTCACTTTGCACGAGTGCCCAGCACACATATCTGGCAGCACATTTGTAAACACACCCACTGCCACGCTGATTCGATTAAGCCAGTATACACACACGGGCATTGTTCAGTGCTATGAAATGTCTTTTTAATAAATGTATACTTACACAAGAGACTGACACTTCCTGAAGGGCAAAGTTGCAGCGCTAGCATTTTCTTTTTTGTAGCCCATCTGCAGTCTTTCATGGGTTTAACGTGTTTGTCAGATAAAAAAAGAAACTAATTTCCATGATCCCTTCTTAATTACTTCTCATGCATCATTAGCCCAGAGAGGTCTCCTAATAGTAGTAATAGTCAGCAGGTTGGTCAGAGAGTTTATAGATGCTCTTGTCTGCGTCTGCAAGAGTGATGTTCACACTGCACCCATCGATCATCTCCTGTCATTTTCATACGCTTTGGAGTTAATGGGATGGAAATATTAGCCATTTCTAGTGCTGACAGAAAATAATCTACAGTAATGAAATGAGCCTGAATCATCACGGTGCCTCTGATAACTGAGGAGGCTGAGAAGTGCTGTTCCAATGAGCCTGTAGAGTGATCAGTGCAGAATGGAACACATAATCAACAGTAAAGCTACTTTGCCTCTCTGGAAGTCCTTCTCGTTAAATGAAAATGGAAGAAGACAAACGTGACCTCCTCAGGAATCTGTCTCAACGCCATGTGCTAAGAAGAAGGTAATTAAAATGCTTCCAAACATGTTGGCACAAAGAAAGTGCCCCAAAGCTTCTTGTGTAAGCAAAAACTGCACCGCTGAGATGCTTAGCCCTTTTTATTTAGTTCACTCTAATGCAGCAGCGTTTACACAGTTTAATTATGAGCCTGTCTCACTGGGAAACAGTGGAGCGAAGGAGGGGCTATTAATGGAAATAGTCCTGAGAGATCAGTTGTTAGTCTGCCCTTTAAAAAGCAGAGTTGGTGAGCAGAGAGAAAGAGAGGGAGAGATAGGTGAAACAGTCCTTTCGGCTCTTGAAAGATGATTAAACGAGTTCGAAACAGCCCCGAATCTTTCTGACAGGGAGGCGATTAGCCGATGAGGCGTGTCAAATTAGAAGAGCGTGAGATGCAGATTCCACTCGCACTTAGATTGAATTCTTTCACAGTTTCGCCCATGACTCAGCTCATAATCCCAGGCAGGATTTTAATTTCAATATAACACCCCCCCACCCCCCCCTTTCATCGTCACATGTGCTTCCACAGGCACAAATTCAAAACAACAAGATGCATTTTTCAGCATTGTGAATCTTGCCTATGGTGGCGTGGGGAAATTGTTCTGTTGCATGCTATGATAATGTTGTGTATTACGGCTGCTGTGCATAAATAAAAAAGCATGAATGCAACATACACTTTTATTGTGAAAATTGTATCCACTGACATATTTTACAGGCTTTGATCCAGCTATTTCAGAGGTTTGCAAAACATATTTTTGGGACTAATTGTAAAATTGTCGTTTTGAAACTTGACAGAATAATACTCACTTTAAGCTCCTCATCCTCACAGGTCCAAGTAAAGACCCAAGGACATTACTGCTTCCTCTTCTCATCCTCTTTAACCCTTTTGGGTAAAAGCTGCAAACTGTTTAATGAGCCATCAAGAAATGCCAAGCTGGATTTCTGGAGAACACTTTTTTTCTTTGGGGCAAAAATATACGGAACTCCAAAGATTGATATAGTGGAGTAGTTTTATTAGTAAATAAATCTATAATAATCCTCTGTACTTTAGATGTCAATATATAGCATCCCAAGTATGCTTTTAAGAGCATGTGATGTTGAATTGACATGAAGGGGACACTGAAACTCCTATCAGGGTGTACATGATGTACAGAAAGTTATTTAAAAAAGTATGGTTCATGTTGTAACATGTTTCCATTTTTGCCTCCTGTTTAATGACTTAAAGCTACTCTTACCTTTCTTGCATTTCACACAGTCCCATCCCCCTCCTCCTGCAACTCCACCTCCCTCCAAAGGCCTACTCCCCCCTCCTCCATTACGTCCTCATTACGTCTATGATAGATGTAGGTGTTGGCAAGGTAACGTTACTCGGAAGAGGAGAACGAGTGTAACATTACAACCGAGACAGTCAAACACAACCCCGAAGTTTTAAAACTCAACCGCAGTCAGTGATGACTGATGAGTTTTAGAATAAGGTTACAGTGCTAACGTGAGATAGTAGCATTAACGTTACTAGTAAGTGGAAACGCACAAGGAAGATAACGTTAATGTTTCAGAGGCTACGCTACAGTAGGCTAACGTTAGCCATTAGCAACTGGATGCTGTGTTGTCATATAGAACGTTATAGCCTATGTTGCAGAAATTATGATCTGGCTGAAATGGCTTTGTGAAGGAATAGTGTAACAGTGCGTACATTAAGCATGTCCGTTAAGCCTGCTTGGCCTCATAGCCATAGGAATAAATGTAATGTTACCAGTTGCCACGGTGTTTTCTTTTGCTCTGTCTGAAGCAGTTGGGAATGCCTGCCCAAATACTGTGGGGATAACTTTAGTTTGTAGCTTGTGTTGCTCCTTGTTTCTATCTAGTTTCACCTACTGACACACTGGGGTGATGTCAGCTTACTAGAGATGATATGTTGTATTCCTACGAAGGAAGCCTGCTGTCCTGTAGCAGATACAGCATATCATTATATTTTAATAGGGATGCAAAGTAATATCAGCACGTCATCGGTATCGGCCAATATCGACTATAAAATGATCAAAATCAGCCAACATGCTTTTTCTCATTTTGCACAATGAATGAATATTATATACATTGAAAAGCACTGTATGTCATGTCTCCATCTGCTGGTGGGCCATCATGATAAGAGTATGCATGTTTAATATTATGTTGATTCCACTACATAAGAGACTTGATGATCACTAAAATTAGGTGGGGAACAATGTGGATTTATCAATGTCAGTATTGGTTATCGGCCAAGTAAGTTGTTATATCAGCAAAAAAATCCAATATTGTGCATCCCTACTTTTTTATGGCTGTAGAAACAGGTGACGTTCTTTACGTTCTAAAACCAGCTGCTGGCAATTTGACCAGCTGAGCTGCAGCACCATCAGCCGGCTTGAATCGAGCTCAGACCGACCAGTTCACACCGCTGCAACTTTTCTCTGCAGTGTTCTAAAACTGTTTCGTGTTGTTGGGAATCATTGGTCTGAAGTGGGCTTAATAGAAAGAGATGAGTCTATAATTTTGGCAGTATTAAAAATCACGCTGTCTAGGGCCTTGGTGGCTTAGTGGGTAAAGCAGGCGCCCCATGTACAAGGCTGTTGCCGCAGTGGCGTGGGTTCGAGTCTGGCCTGTGGCCCTTTGCTGCATGTCATCCCCCCTCTCTCTCCCCCTTTCACACTTACCTGTCCTGTCCATTAAAGGAAAAATGCCCCAAAAAATCACGCTGTCGTGATTTCTAAATACCCTGGTTTACAATAATACCGTGATACTGCATAAGCCAAATCTTTGAATGATACGTATTGACCTCCAACCCACTTTCTCCATCGGAGCTTGCCATAGTCCGATCTGTGCACTGTTACCATGACCCAGTGAAAAGACTTTAAGCATTAAGCAGGAGTTGTTAAACCTCATCAGTCTCATTTTTTAAAATTTCTATACATGTTGTACGTGTACGTGTATACGTGTGAGTGTGGTTGCTTTTTTAATAAATACTTTTGCAGTTGAATAATTGGTAAAGTAATGTAATTACTTTCTCAGAAACAAAGTCATGATGGGGAGACAGCCCTGTTTTTACCGAGCAGTACAGTACGGTTCAGTTCAGTACGGTGCACTTTTTTTTTCAGTTTCCACTGTGAAAAGTTGTGGATGGTACCAATGGAACTGTTCCGTATTGTCCCCATTTTTTGTACCCCTCTGTTGGGGTACCTATCACACATCTGGTACAAAAAGGTGGAACTGTGAGCAACGCAGTCTGTTGATTGGTCAATAGCAGACGGTCACTCTGTGAGTTGTGGCTGTTTTTTACGCTAATGTTACCGCTGTTCATACCGTACAGAGTTTTATTAGTAGACTGTAACTATAAAATAAAATGATGTTTTGCTGCCTCTTACAGCAGCTGGAGTCAGAGAGAGAAAAACTGCCGGCAACTTTTAAGGTGGAACATTAACTTGTAATGTTACTCAATACATGAGTTGATGACGTCTATCCATCAGCACACCTTGAATTCACTCACTATTCCTTTAGTTTTTATATGACATACACTTTAAGTAATGGCTGGGTCTTTAAGCATTAATATATAGGAGGATAGGATTGGATATATTGGCATATATCCCAGTCATCGCTCGGAGGAAAAAAAAAAAAGCGTTGTGGAATGCTGTCCTGTGGGCTCGGGCAACACTAAACCCCCGAGCTTACCTGAGAAGGACTAAATACAGTGAGTGCTAGATGGAGCAGTGAGTGACAACTACCCCGCCCACATTTAAGGGCACTGTTTGCGGTGGACACCCTATGGTCTAAGTGCCATGTCTGAAGGGTTACTTTTGGTTCCAAAGGTACCATGCCAAAAGTGTTTGGTGGAAACGGGGCTTATGTGAGTGTATGTGCTTAAAATAAAAAAATACACGCAAGTAAAAGTGAGAATTATTCTTTTTTAAAACGATTTCAAAAAGTACAGTTTAATTAACAATATTACAAAAGTACAAGTAACTATCCATGTCTCAAAAAAGCATTAAGCAAGAAAATCTTACTATTATTTTATTTTATGGGCTTTGATCGAGTTATTCTAGAGGTTTTGGGAAGGACAGGTTTTTATCATATAGTGCATAAGAAGAAAGCAGTCTCCACTTTGTATTGCAGCACTCACACACTTTTTTTCATCAGTCCAACTTTCATGAGAAATCATCTTGAAATCCACTGATGGAAAGAAGAACAAAAGCCTTCTAAGCTCTGGGGAATAGGAATGAGATATAATATTAGGAGCTGTCAAAGAGAAAATCAGTGGAGTGAAAAGTCCTCAGGCTTAGCGGAGAGACGTGCTCGAATCGCACACAGAATCATAATATATTTACTCTTTACATCTGTTTCTGTCAGTGCATTAGAAATAGCTAAACCTAGCTGCAGCTTTCATGGCATGGTCATGGGTAGACAGGTACAAGCAGACCTGTAAGTGTGTGTCATTCAAACACTGACAGGGTTGTTCTGTATCTTTAGCTCCGCAGGTGACATTGTCAGAGATGTAAGAGTATAACTGAGGCGACACAAACATCCGCATGATGTAATTTCTCTGGAAACCAGTGAAATAGCTGCAATTGTGCTTTCTAATATAGGATGTTGTGTAAAGCCGGCGGGCTTGTTCCCTTTGATCTCAGAGGGTTTTGTTTGCAGTCGATACCGTATTTTTAGTGGGAGTTTGAGAATTGACTGCATGGCCTATTTTCGTGACAGCGTTCTGTCAGCCGTCTCAGGGTTTGCTCCCCGCTTTGTCTACCGATCTCTGCTCAACAGTCCCTCTTCCTGCTGCCAAGAGGGTTTGGCTCATGTAGAAAAAGCCCAGTCAGCTTCCAGTGTGCTGTCTTAGTCCAGAAATGGTTAAACCTTAGAAAGGCATAGAAAAGATAAATCCATCTAGTAATCATCTGAGGTTTCAAATTTGTTGTAAATGCAATGAGATGGTTTCTGTTTATTCTCATCAGACTGTCAGCAGTGAAGAATGAAGTTGGTTCCTGTCCGAGGAACAAATTGAACTTTGATTAATGCTCTGATTGTGATTGCTTGTGTAGCATGAGCCAACTGAGGTTCATTCCCAATAGTGGATATGTTGGTAGGTATTAGCGTGACAAATGCAAGGTGACATGGAAAATGATTTGAAATGAGAGATGTTGGGCCAGTATATATTCTTTCAAATTTAAAATAGCCAAGAACACATACAGAAGGGCTCTGATGCAATCCCACAAACATTACAGTACATCTTTGTTAAAAGTAAGGATGGTGATGCATACTCGATCTGGGTGTCAGTATTTGTTCCATGTATGATGTAATCACTGCCCAACCTTCTTCCTGTGAAGATGACTTATTTTTTTCTATGCCTCCGTGCCATCCGTTCCTCAGTGTCATTCTTGTGAATGCAAAATCTCAAGACCATCTTCAAGACATTTTGGTGGTCAAAGGTCAAGGTTACAGTGCAACCCGGTCTCACTCCAAAGTCGTCGAAATCTGGGTCTTGGTCAGTGACTTCCAGTATCAGACACAGATGAAAAAAGCCATCCTTTCAGGTCAGCATAATACATGGTTGGTTGCCATTATTGTTTAACAGTGCCCGGTGGCGTCAGGGGGAAACACGGCAGGACAACAACAAAAGTAAAGGGGGCAGAAGTCCAAGTAGGGCGGGTGGGAGTGCTGGTGTATGGGTCCAGCAACCACCGACCTTCACTGGAGGCCGGCATTCGCTTCCCGTAAGAGTGTAAAGCCAAACCCTATTTTTTTCCTAAACCCAATCATGTGCTTTTGTTGCCTGAACCCAAGCATAATATGCTAACTGGCTAACTAGCTAGATGGTCAAGATGGTCTACCAATTTCCCTTTTTGAATAACAATTACAGACTAATGCAGTTGGCTGATGTAGAGGGGTATTTCCTTGCACGCAGGCACAGAACAGTCATGCTGGTTGGTCCTTGGCTGTAGACTTTGCGGTGTGTTCATGTGCAACATTTTGGCTGAGACAAAGGTGATGTCAGGAGACGCAATGGGCAGCTTTCGTTGCTGCTAGTTCTCTGAGGTAGGCTTGGTGTGTTTGGTTTGTTGGGGAGAGCAGTCGGAGAAATGGCCTTAGGAACAATGGGATTTGGAAGTACTTTAGTGCTCTATAATAATTTATACAAGTACACTTAATGTGAGAATAAGGAAATTACTTAAAATGGCCATTCACCACAATCAAAAGCAAGAAGTAGAAAAGTTTAGGCAAGCAAGAAGCAAGCAAAGAAGTCCTGAAGTAACAGATCTGCGAGTGTAGTGGTAAAAAGAGTGCAGGCTGTGCTGATGAATAGGTCTATTCCAACTGAAGCCCAGCAGGAGCATGGATGCTCCTACACCCAGCCGCTTCCATTAGTCCTCCACCATTTCTCATTTGATGTACAGTCTGAAGCTGGCAGTAAAACCATTTTGAACTTTAATACAGCACAAATCCTGTAAGGTGTCTCTCTCTGTGATGCTCTTTACTAACCAAAGGGATGAAAGGAGAAAAAGGATCTGAAGCTTTCTCTGGGTAGACCTCTCACTCCCTGCTGTTTGGGAGGCATCAAGGAGTATTTCACCAGTGTTAACTGCAAGTTAAGAACATATGACTCTCCAGAGTCAGCTGCAAACTGGCAAGACATTCTACAATTTATGATTTCACATGATAGCACCATTCAATTCAGTCTTTTCTAAAGGCGAAATGATTAACAAAATATCTTGTTTCGATGGGTAAAGAAAACTATTTTGATGGTTGTCCAAATGAATTTGACAAGTGAAAATTGCTGTGTCAGCTTTAAGTGTTGGTTCATCATGAATTTTGGCAAATAGGGTGAATAAAGGGAGTTTCATGAAATTGTGTATTTTTACATACAACTTTAAACTTGCATTTGTTGATTTATTTTTAACATGTGGACAGCACAATTCAGTATTAGCAAATCATTATTATTGACAAATGGTTGCCTATTAACACATCCATGTTATCCACAATAGGGATGCAAGATAATACTGGCACATTATTGGTATTGGCCAATACTGGCTTTAAAATGACAATCAGCCAACATGCTTTTTCTTATTTTTCACAATGAATGAATCTTACATACAAACATTGTATTTCATGTCTCCATCTACTGGTGGGCCAGCTGAGTATGCATGCATAATATGATGTTAATTACACTACAGAAGGGACTTTATCATCACTAAAATTAGGTGAGGAGAAAAGTGGATATATTGATATCGGTTATTGGCCAAATAAGTTGTTATATATCGGCATATTGGATGTTGGAGATCCAATATCATGCATCTAAGTCCAATAGTCAAACTCCTTCCAGCCCTGGTCTGGTCTCTTTTCCTCCTGAGCAAGAGTCTGAACTATTAAATTAATCACCAATTAATTTGATAATCGTTGAATGAGTTTGAGCAATTTTTTAAGGAAATTAAATTTAAAATTCTTTGATTCCAGCTTCTTAATCTTACTATATAATGATGAAAACTCTGTGTGTGTGTGTGTGTGTGTGTGTGTTCCACGTTTTTCTCCTCACTGACTTGGTCAATCCATGTGAAATTTGGCACAGTGGTAGAGGGTCATGGGAGGATGC
>NC_065513.1:8729102-8735620 GCF_006386435.1 Epinephelus moara
GATTTTTACTAAACTTGGTAGATATGTAGAACAGGATGCCTCAAGGTGACTGGAGAAATTTAACTCTAATTGGCAACTGGGTGGCGCTATAACAATAGAAAAATGCTTAAAAATGGCTAAAATGTGACCGATCGCTGTGGCTCCCCCTGTGGCCGAATGTTGGGTTTTTTTTCTAATTTTTGGTATGACTAAGTCATGGTATGGTATGCTGTACTCAATGGGTATGGACTAGTTGTGAATATTTTCTGGTTTCTTTACTCCTTTATGAAAGTAAACTTTGACAGTTTATAGCAGATAGATGGAAAAAGTGGGGAGATAGCAAGATGGATGACATGCAGCTCAGCAAGCATTTGCTCCAGCCAGAGTCAAACTTGGCTCTATATCTATATATACTACATCTGGGTATTTTTAAATTAGTAACAAGTTGTATCAGTACTCAGGGCTGGCATGGCTTTACTTATTCATGCTGACATGTTCAGTGGTTATCCATTAAAATGACAGCGGAACTGCATGGCGTCAGATTAATTCCTTATGAAGCACCTCGTTGAGACCACCTGAAGGGGTCTTAGTGATCACACAGGGGTGACTTTGAGGAAGTGCACTGAGTTTACAGAACAGTAGGAAGGCTTTCTTGCTGTGCTTCAGATGCTAAGCCTGTTTTTTTCCTGAGGCTTAAAAATAACACCTCTCCTTATCTGCAGCCATCATTTATGTCCCAAGTAAAATCAGTTTGTCTCTGGTTCTATTTTTTTAACAACATTAATCCTGAGCATTTTGTCTGCTTGTGTAATTGAATATAAATGAATGCCATAAAAGAGGGGATGAAATATAGACAGGTTGACAGAGGTACAGAACACACATTACAGTAATGATACCAAGATGAATCTCAAAGGTGCTTATGAAGCTAAATGACAAACAGAAATACCAAAAAAGCTGCAATATAAGTACATTATGATGTGTGAAATGCAACAGTACATGAATTATGGTGAAAATCCCCATTAGTCAGAAAATTCATCAACATTATGACAGAAATAATGTGATATTGTGAGTCAATATGGTCAAGGACAGCATTTGGTTTGGATTGGAATATTACAGACTGTTCACAAAATAATTCAATTTTTTAGATCATTTTCATTTTCTCATTCATCATCGTCATCACTCTAAGGTCATGTCATCAAAGCTAAATAAGTCCTGCTATAGAAACTGTCAGTTCAGTGATAATGCCAGCATGTTAACAGTTTAGCTTGACCATATTTCTGCCTGAAGTAGTAACCAAGCCCAACACACATTATGTTTTTTGTGTCAGTCAGTGCCAGTAAGTCAATGCAGTTAATGTAACCTTACTGGTGCTCTGAATTTGTACCTGTCTTGCTGTTCTTGCTTACATGATTGCAGCTTGCCTGGTGATTACACATGTGGCACCTTGTAAATAGCTGTCAAAAGACATTGTTTTATATAGACTTACATAGTTAGATTGTTTTAACACACATGTCACACACACACACATTACAAATTGTCAACAGTTAAAAATAATAAAAATTGTCAAGTCTTCATCACCACGATCTTTTCTCGAACTGTAACCACGTTTCCACCCACTGTAGTTCTTTTGGAGTTGTTGTGGATGAGGGGGGTAGCATTCACCCTGGATGGCTTCAGTACTGTCCTCCTCTGTTTGATGGCTCTTTCAGCAACGTTTAAGATCTGTTTGCTGCTGCTAGCTGGAATAGCCAGAATGCCCCAAGTCTGACTTTTTGCAAACGTTAACATGAAGTTCTATCGACTGACAGGTAACTCACTAATTGGACAGTTTTGGTGTTTGTCATCCTGCATCATCAGTGCATCATCGGGCCCACATAGGGAAATCAAGTTACACTGACTGACAGGTGTTTATGCAGTTAATGCTTCTAAAGTGTTATATATATGTTCTTAGGTTTCACAAAGCATTATTGTAAGCGCTATCAGTAGGCTATTATTAGACTGCAACTCACTGCATGTTATGAATAATGACTAACACAGAGACAGGATGAAAAGAAGGTGTCTTGTGCAGTAATGATTCAGGGCTCAACACTGTGAGATCACTGTCACACACTTTCTAATGGACTTTACAAACAGACAAAGTACACGGAGTTGGATACAACGATGGCAGTTTTAACAGCTTTTTAATCATTTTAAATATCCACACTGACATGCATATGTATTACCATGGTTACATTTGTGCAATAAATAAGTTATGGGATATACGTGGCCTTTATCAGGATCAGTTATGAGATTGCAGACAGGTTTCATGATCAGCAGATGGATTTAATATTGGTTTAGCTGTTGAAATCCTGCTAAAATCCCATATCTGCTATCATAAAATCCTACGGCTAGTTTGTTTTCTTTCACACCACAAATGTACCGCAGCTGAGTCCGTTTGGAAGCAGACTGAGACACACCTTTTCTTGGTTCGGTTGTTTGGTCCGTACTAGGGTTCAATTGACAGCTTTAACACTAGCCCAAACGAACCATACCGACCACACAAACAGACTTGAGTTTATTTTAACTGAACCAAACAGGTAAGGTGTGAAACCACCCATAGTTGTTGAGATATTTTATGGTGAATCACAAATGTCAACCTGTTGGTGGCACTATAGGAAAAGTCTGGGGTTTACTTAGGTCATTAGGATTTTTCCTCTGGGAGTTTAAATATATGTACAAAACTTTCTTAACAATCCATTCAGTAGTTGTTGAGATATTTCAATGTGGACCAAAGTGTTGGACAAACAGACAAACATTACCATCCGTAGAACTATGCTGCTAGAATGACTACAAAAAGTTGAATTCTAGTTTAATTGCTCACTCAAGCTCGCCTGGTCTGTTTCCTCATAGTTATATTTGGAAGCAGCCAATGTGTGGAAATCTGTCATGTGCAATTAATGCCTTTAATGAGATAAATGTGCAGCAGGTTGCTGATGTTAGGCACCAGTTAAACCTTCCTCTCTACTCTGCTGCTGTTTTGAAAAGCTTTAGCAGAACTTTGTTTCGTTCTGTGCTGGAAGGGTTGAATCCTTGATGGTCTTTCTGAGTAAACACACTGTAATCCCCCCACAAAACCCTGCATGAGCCTACTGTTTTGATGTAAACGAGTGATGATTCATGAGATAATGCCTGTTTGACTGTGGACTGCAGTGCTTTTCCCATGGTTCCATGCAGTGGAGAGCTTTGTCAGAGACTGGAGGGGGTACAGCAGTAGTAGTAGTTAGAACGCAGAGCCCTGGGCTGACTGGTAAGCACAGAATCCCTGTGCCTAAATCATCCAGGGGCAGCTAAGTAAGACAGCTCATCCCGGGTCCTGAGTGTCTCGGAGCTTACTTGACCCCAGTCACAACTGTTTTTGTCTGACTTTCTATAATTAGAGGGCTCACTGAGGCTGCCAGCACACAGCCACTGGTCTATTCCAAGTCACACTCACACAACACTCAGGGTTGTGTTGGGTAAAAGGCTTCCAAAATTACCAGGGAGGTAGTGAGGTGCATCCGGGTTGTATAACAAGTGTCAACACGAGGCAGTTAGAGTACTGTGATGAGTGGAGATTGCAGTAATGGTGCACAGGACAGGCAAACTTTTAGCCTTGAAATAGAAATACCCGACTTATTGGCTAAATAGGCAAGTTATCAGGTCATTTAAAGGATCATATCGGAGGTTTTGGGTTTTTATGCCAAATAACTACAATCCGTCTTCCATTAGTACCATTTCCTAAAGCATGTTGTCACATTTACACAGTATTAACTAATCTAATTCTTATTCTTATCAATAATAATAGTAATACTTCCTCAGATATGTTTTATCCTCTTATTCATTTTTATGGCTGAGATAAACATTCTCTGTAAACTGTGTAATGCCATGTTCGATTTACAGATCACTCCATTTTAAGACTATTTAAACTCTGAATTTCTCCTCTGGGGGATCAATAAAGTATATCTTATCTTAAATCGACATAACTTTGATGAAAAACAGTTCCTCTGTTTCACGATGATGGATTAGCTCTGTAGGAAAAGTTTCAAAACCGTGAGTTAATTTTGTCTACAATTAAAAAGCATCTAAAAAATACAATGCCACTTATTTGGTAATGTTGTGCTGTCAGTAATGTAAGCTCTTAGCACAACAGATTTATTGGGCTTTAGTAGTATTGTCCTATAAAGGCCCAGTGTGTAGGATTTAGGGCGATATATTGGCAGAGAAGGAATAATAAGTATGTTTTCATTGTGTTTGTCCACATAGTCCTCCATATTGCACCTCCGTGTTTTTACAGTAGCCCAGAACGGACAAACCAAACACTGGCTTTAGATAGGGCCATTTGCATTTTTACTTCATCCACCATAGTAAAAACATCCTGAATCACTGGATTTTAAGTCAGAGAAAAAAAAAGGTGAGCACACATTAACAGGTGCTGGGCTAGTGGCTTGTCCGAGACACCCAAAACAGTGTTGGAGAAACACTGATTTGTTACATGAAACTGCTTTATTCAGTGTTTTTACTTGTTTAAATCAACAGGTCTGTTTGTTTTGGAGCGGAAGAGACCTCTGTAGATAATTTAGCTCCTAAACAATGAACAGTGAAGGAACCCCAAAGTGGGATTTCATGCTTGGCATGTGGGAGAAGTTTCAGCCAGTTGCAATCTGCAGTATTCACCACTAGATGCCACTAAATCCTACACACTGCTCCTTTAACTCTTAAAATATTGTTTTCTTAAAACCAAACAACATTTTAGAGTCTGTTTTCTTGATATTCCTGTCTGCCTTACATTCAGTTCAGACAACATGATATTGGTCCGATAATTGCCCAACCCTGTGAGGCATCAGGGACGAATATTAGAGCCAATGTACACCTGCTAAATAAAAGTGTAAACGACCAGCAAGACGCATTGTAATGCAATCACTCAAACCACTTGCCGAAGTGGTCTGGGATGCATTTGACCACATATCTTTCATAGCTTAAAAGCTAATGTGTCATGAAACGTCCCCAACAAAGACTATGTCATCAGTGCAGGACTTGGAGGTTATTTTGGTGACAACAAGCTGACGCCCTATAACTTGCCTATTTTATGACAAGTTGAACAAAGTGTTGCATGACCATCCATCATTTTACCCTATAGAAGGAGACCTGTTGAATTCTGCTAACAGCGTCACAACCGCTGACGTGTGTGGCAAGCAGCTAGTGAGAGTGTGGACATAATAACTGTGGGCGGGGCTCTTTGACTGTCAAGCATAAGAGACGTAGGCAGTAGTAAAATCTGAACACATATGGTCACCTGAAGATGTATGATAGATGCATGTGTACATGGCGATGTGTCTTGGCTGTCCACTTGTGTTTGGATCACAGAAACAGTGTTAGTATAAAGAAAACTCTGGTGCAACAATCAGCCATTTTATTGACCAGCTCAGTGGCCTAGTGGTAGAGTGTCCGCCCTGAGACTGAGAGGTTGTAGGTTCGATCCCCGGCAGGGTCATACCCTAAATAATAATAAATTTTATAATAATAAAAATGGGACCCATTGCCTCCCTGCTTGGCACTCAGCAAAGGGGGGGTCCAGGGGTTGGAATTGGGGGGTTAGATCACCACATGATTCCCGAGCGCAGCACCGCTGCTGCTCACCGCTCCCTCAGGGGATGGGTCAAATGCGGAGAACAAATCAGTGGAACTTTACCTTTTACCTTTTATCCCATGGCCTGGAATCTGGACTGCCTCACTGTACCTCTGCAAATAGACTAGTATGCACAACTTTTTTGTCGTCTTTCACTTAGTTTGACAATTTAAGCCCATTTGGATGGGATTATAGATTACATTATAGAGCAGGGTAATAAAAGAGTCACTGTCAAATTTCATACTGAGTATATGAAATGCAGTAGAAGAAAAAGCAGCTCTTCCAGTGGAAAAAGCTTAGAGTTCTACTTTAAAGGGCCAGTGTGTAAAATGGGTTGAAAACAGTGACATCAGTGGTCAAATTCTAGATTGCAGGGCTCACTCGCTCACCCCTCCCGTCGGGTAAATGACGGTGGCTTCGTAGGGACAAAAAGCCTTGCGCACGAGTTTTTCAGGAGTAGGTCTATCTAGCGACGAGGTGAATGTTTATTTAGAAATCTAAACCATGTTACAATATTGTAATGGATCCCTCACGAGCAGGAGACCAGAGGAGCGTTCGGGAGAAAGGCCAGTTTATTTGAGCACTCCAAAAACTCCGGTAACACTCCGTCCCAAACTCCGACTCTTCTAGCATAACAGACACACTCCATACACACATTCTCGTTTACAATACCTAGCGGGCACCCCCTCCTCTCTCTGCTCCACCAATCTCCAGCCCGCACACTGACTGACAGCGTAGCCGGTAAACAGAGCTCAGTTGTTTATTTAGCCTAGCAATATCTCCAGACTATAGTAGCTGCAATGGACGACTTTGAACGCGATTTTGAAGAGTTTCTTGTAGCGGACACAGACCCAGAGCCATACCTGTTTGAGCCGGAGCATACAGATGAGGAACT
>NC_065513.1:8735703-8738450 GCF_006386435.1 Epinephelus moara
GATTATACACTTATATAAACATATTAATGGGTAGAATATTCAGATTCAGATTCAGATTGACAATAAACCATGCCAAATATTACACACTGGCCCTTTAACATGGAATGATGTTGCTCCGGACAGGATTGAAATTACAGTAGGACCAGCGAGTGGGGGTGAAAAATACTAATTCGGCATGTTGTCTGATGCTCACCCATAAGAGCACAGGGCACTCTATTCAGCATAACTCTTGGGAAGTAAAACAGGAATGATGTTTTATTTCATTCCAATGAACCTATGAACCTTTAACTACTGGACTATCATGTCCAGATTAGGACACTTGTAGGCTACTAAATGAATCCCACCTGCCACACTATGCAGAAATACCATATGTACACTGTTGACTCAGATACATACCCTGTTCTGCTGGGAAGGGAAAAAGAAAAGCAAGCTGTAAAAGAAGCAAAAGCATTGGGGAATTCTTTAAACTACACAATTATCATCTCAAAAGAAACATATTGTGTGGTCTGATCCTGGAATTCTGTCTTGTTTTGGAATATTGATCTTGTCTTATAGAACATTCTGAAACCACACTGTGATTAAGTGGAATTGTTGCACACTAGCAGAAGTTTCTTTTTCTTATAAAAGCAGTGTGAGAATCTGAATATGAGCTAAAATGTTTTTTGAAATTTCAACTAGCGTTATTGTTTATTTTTATGCCTCACTGGTGACGGTCCTATGTTTTGAGGCATTATGTTTTGGGGATGTCCGCTCTACATATATCAGTCAGTCCCATTTTGGGAATGCAATAACTCAGAAATGCCTTGAGTGAATTTCCTCTGATTTGCCACAATCATCCACTTGGACTCGCTGATTAACTGCATTTTGGTGGTAACTGTAAGGTCACTGTAACCTCACAAGACACATTTTTGGGCATAACTCAGGAATTCATACACTAATTAAGACAAAACTTAACACAAAAGTCTAAAAAGCTTAAATGATGGCATTGTATATCAAAGGTCAACTTCATTGTGACATTGTAATGTTCTGCAAAAACACTTCTCTGGCCATTATTCAATGTTGTAACTCAGGAACAGACAAATTTGCATTTATATCATTGCACTAACTATGTTGTGGTCTTTAGACATTTGAGAGTTAGATCCTTTACAACAGCAAGGTAGCTCATTTGCATGCAGCTTATCAGCATTTTAGTTGTAGATTGACATGTCACTCAACGACTCTGATTGACACGCCACTGTACTGTAGGGGACACTGCCATGTGCCAGCAATTCTGCAGTGTAAACATATGCGAACAGATGTAAATTACACAAAGACAGTGCAGACAAACTGCAGTGGTTTAGCTTTACATGGTAGACCTGCACAACAGTGGTACTATAAAGGTCTTTTTCTTTTTAAGTTGTGGGATATAATAAATGGGCTCTAGAACTTACTTTTGGCAGCTAAAGCTCCGTCAACCCACAGGGAAGAGAATGCTGCCAACATCTTATATTAAGTGGAAAAAGTTGACAACTAACTCTGCAGGTAGAGCTTTAAATAAATCACTCTAAATCACATTATTAAGATTTTCATAATGAGTAATTATAAGCATAAATATATCCTTAATTTGCAGTTTCTTGACTGACTGTAGGGCTGGCTGGGCCCTCTGATGGGAAAACCCGTCAGTTGCTCTGCACAAGGCCTTTATGATCTGATAAATAATGTTGTAAGCTGGGCTGATAACACAAGGTTTTCACTAGTGTACTGTAAGCCCAGTGGCCCACCAAGCCTCAGCATCTGAGATTTTTTAAGAAGGAGAAACACCTCTTCTTATCTGCACCCTTCATACATGTCCCAAGTGAAATCAGTTTTCTGTGGTTTTATTTTTTAGCAACATTAATTCTCAACATTTTGTCAGCTTGTGTAATTAACAAATGTAAATGAATGCCATAGTAGGGAAGACTTATAGACAGGCTGATGGTACAGAACACACACAACAACAGTAATGATACCAAGATGAATTTCAAAGGTGCTTATGAAGCTTAATGACAAAGCTGCAATATGAGCACATTATGATATGTGAAAATCTAACAGTGCATGCTCTGAATTTTAGAATTTCCATTAGTCAGAAAATTCATTAACACTACAACAGAAATAATGTTACAGTGCACTGTGATTAAATATGAGCAAGGACAATGTTTGGTTTGGATTGAAATATTACAGACTGTTCACAAAATAATTCTATTTTTGATTACATGAGCCTTACATTTCTCATCATCATCATTCTTATTATGAGGTCATGTGATCCAGAGCTACATAAAAGTGAACAAAATAAATGTATTTAAGATGTTTTTTTTTTTGTTTAAAGACAGTGGCCTAATACAAATTGCCAACTGACCTATGGCTAAGCCGCGCCCCCCTCCACTCATTCGGACGAAATATCAACATTCAGTGACCAGCGCTATGGCAGGTGTCACAGTACACGGCATTTCTCAGGAGGCAACTGATGATTTTTGGAGACATAACGATCAGATGTCATTGAGAAGTAACCAAAAGGGCCTAAACTACGCATTGTAGGTATATATTCATCATTTTGTTGTTGAGAAGGTCGATGAAAAGTTTAAATTACAAGCCAAAATTTACAGGTCACAGTGTAAGCGTGATAAACCGCATCTTGTTGCCGTCGCCATCAAAGACAACAAGTTAAAGTGCCACTGAAGTTAAGGTTTTTGGCTCAGAATATGAGAAAAGGATAACGGCCTTTTTTACCA
>NC_065513.1:8738507-8753655 GCF_006386435.1 Epinephelus moara
GCAACTTTAGATCTAACTTTAGCTAACGTTAGCTAGAGATGTTAAAGATAACTTTAGATTTCTTTCCAGCAAACTGACAATATGTTGCCTCAAACACAATGTTGACTTACCTTAAAACAGATGTAGACATCATTGTTAATCTTATTCACACTGAGTTGATGTTGTGGTCAAACGTTACCGCACAACTTTATCCAAAGAGACACTTTTCTCGGTTGAGATGTGTAAAAAATACACCTTGTCACCCAGCCTCTCAGGATACCTTGTGTCAGAGTTGCATGTACCCCATGCACACCGTTTGACCATTTTTAAACTTCAAATCTCCAAAAAAGCTCATAAAACCGAACAAAACTGACTTTCTGTAATGCATTTCAATTGACGTCCAGGCAGAGAACGTCCGAGTGTATGGGAATGGCTATACGCACTGTGATTGGCTCATTGCGTTTGAAGGCGGGGCTTACCAATAGGTCAATTCCAACTCTTCATCTGTCACAAGCTTTAGACATCGTCTCTGGGCCAAAAAAAGGATGATAATGTATTTTGGGACACATTTGGGACAAGAGTTGAAAGGAAAAACAAACTGTTAATGTTACAATGTACAGCAATGAAAATTAAACTGACCACAGATTTTGTGTGGCACACACAGCAGCAAAAACTCAAGTCATGTTACTGAGGTTAACCACTTACTGACTCCTCTCAATCCCCCTGTAAGACATATGGCTGCAATGAGATCTCTGCATCACATTTTGTCCTTAGCAGTAAGTTGTGCCTCTCCCCATGACAGGTGCATCTTGTCCAGCAGCGTTTTTAGCTTTTTGGGGGTACCTATGCAAAACTTGCTTGAATTCAACTAGGGATGCACCGAATATTCGGTTACCGAATATATTCGGCCGAATATTGCAAAAAAACACACATTCAGTATTCGGTGGAATAAGTTAAAAGCAAGGCCGAATAATAGCGGCGTGTTTTGATAACGCAATCAAACAGCGTGCCGTGACCGGTGGAGTAAAATGTCAAAGCATTTAATATTATTCGGCTTCGGCTTCGGCCACAAATTTTCATTTCGGTGCATCCCTAAATTCAACTTAGCTGCATTGTTAACATTAAAATCAAAACAAACATGCAAGTTATTGAATTAAAAATAGAATGATTTTAACTAAAATAATGGGAAAAAACTTTGAATATAGAAGTTCCACATTCATTTCAGAATTGCTTAGATTGTATTTTGGCATGGTTCCTGGAGGATGGTGAAAAAAAGTTGGTTAGGAGCCCTGCGTCTGTGATTCTTTTATGACAGCAACTACCAAAATGCTGCCATCTAAGGTACTTGCCACTGGGCCTAACAACTTTTTGGGGTTAACCCTGTAACATCACCTCTTTCCTGGAGATGTGCCCCAGAGTTGATTCTATATCCATTAGGGGTGGGAATCGCCAGAGGACCCACAATACGATATTATCACAATACTTAGGTCATGATACGCTATATGCTGAGTATTGAGATACATTTTGAGAAATGTTGCAATTTATTACCTTTTTTCCAACTGCAATTGTTGGAAAAAAATGAACAAAGCGCGTTTCTGATTTTTTTCTCGGGTGCCTCCATCTTTGTTATGCCAAATGCCGCTGTCTGAGACCTCTGCTGACCTCACCAGAAAAAAAACCCCCAAAACATCAGCACCATGTGGTGGACCGAAAAAGCAATTGACTTTACTCTAGTACCAAAAATTGTATTTAAATATGAATGTGCAAAAATTAATAATGTCTATGATAAAAGATTGATACTTGGCATCTGTGTAACAATACTATATTGGCACGCAATAATATCCATTGCTAGACTCATCATGGTACCCCCACATCTCCTATTGTTTTAAACTGTATTTCCCACATCACTATTTGTATTATTAGTATACTTTAAACAGTTTGGTCATTTTTTGACCCTGATCTTCAGTTTTGACTTTTAACTTAATTTCAGCATGAGCATGTAACACTCATTAACTCAATCATTCTTTTACGTAGCATCACAGAAAGTTGATCTTTTCCAGAACAAGAACACTCAGGCTCTCGCAATGTTTCTTTTTATGACAACAAGGGCATTTTAATAGCACTGAAAATATTGTATGTTGATTCAAAGTGCACATAATCATAGTATCTGCAGTGAGTGTTCTTTTCTGGGAAGTCATTATTTTCTTTACATTTCATTATTGTTTCTACTGCTGCCCTGCTTCACATTCATACATTCAGCCCATGGAGCTGTCCAGTACAGTTACAGCCTGCTGCTGGCAGCTACTGAACAGCTACGATGGAGCAGTGTGGGGTTAAGTTCTTTGCTCAAGAGCACCTGGCTGGCAGCTGTTTAGATGTAACAAGTGTGCACTCATCCACCTTCTACTGCACTACTGCCTCCCCCACGTATTATTTATATCACTGGAGATCAGTTTTTATATACAAGTAGGGTCAGGTTTTTGTTATTTCCAACGAGAAACAAGGCTAGTTTTGAGTTGCATGTGGTTTTGCACTGTGTTTAGAGTATCTGTCCCTCCACAGTACCCACCCTGGTTCTTGGGAGGGGGAAGTCTGAGCCCACACAAGCTCTGATTAGCTCACTGATGTGCTGGTAATGCAGTATGGATTTTTCTTCAGCCCTGATTATGTCAAGCGTGCACTTAGCTTCTCTCTCATAAACCACGTCCCAAAATGTGCCTGTGTCAATATAGTTTTGTTAGTCTCTCAGTCGGTGGTCATTTTTTTAATCGGAGTCCTCAGACAAGTTGAGCAGTTGAAACATGGCTATGCAGGTATAAATCTGCAGTATCCACAGATTTACAGAAATAACATATAGGCTCCCGTCAGTTAAATGTATCCTTTGTTCAGGCCACTGGAGTTACCTCCTTGGTTGTCGCCACTCTCTGCCTGCATCTTGCATTTAGCACCGCAGCCACCTGAGTTAAAGAATGATACTGTGCAGCCATTAAATTGCACTCTGCTGTAAGCATCATCAATGCTGTTGTGCATTTCTAGAGAGACTAATTTAATCTTCTCTTTGTCATGAAAGACTTTAAGGATTCCATATATTTCCACTCCTTTTTCTAGCTGGCCAGCTGTCCACTCCTGCCCAGTTCCCATCTCTTTTTGGAGACATGTGTCCCATTGTCAAGCCATATCTTCTACACTGCTTCTTGGTCAAACAACTCTCTAAAGGCTTTTAACCGATGCCAAAAAATGCAGAAAATCGAACCGGTTTCAAAAACTTTCATGACCAACACACATTTCTGAGTTGCTGTGTAAACTTGATTGACACAAGATGAGGTCGCATTTATTTTATATATGCAAATACAGACAAATACCTTCAGTCAGCATCTTACAAATACGTGTGTATTGTCATTGATGTACCTGCACAATGTTGCCTGGTGTTTTTCTCAGTCACTCAGGTTCTTAGGATATTTGTAATATCTTTCTTGGTTTGGCCCATTTACTCCAAGTCACATACACCTTACACACCTCCAGGCCTCTTTCCAGAAACACTGTCCTGTCTTTAAATGCACTGTTTCTTTCCTACAGTCCAGTGATTCATGTTCATTTTACAGGCTGTTCTCATGAACTGTTGGTATGTATACTGCAACAGTATTTGTGTATAACCCACTTAATCACGAGTGCTGCAACCATGTGATGGATGTGCTGATGAGAGTAAGGAAGGAAGTAGTATAAAGAGTGAAAGGAGGCAGGTTGGAGTGGTGGTAGTCTGAGTGGGCGGAAGTTCGCTGCATAGATCAGCCTCTCATTGGGCGGAACAAGCCACCCGCTGAAGTCCCGCCCTATCACCTCCGGTTGCAGTTTTCAACACGTCCTTTACTAACTTTTGCGGTGTTTGATCTTGCAGGAATGTAGCCATTTTTCTGCCATGGTTCGCATCCTGTAGGCAATATTTTTGTGGGCGTGTTGCACCAAAACCTGTTTCCCCCGGCAATATTTTTGCAAGCGTACCGTNGGCGTTTTTTCCTCCAATCTTAAAGTGAGAGTCGGCCCAGCCAGACCTTTCTTTTCTTGAGAAAGGTCTGGTGAGCGAGACTAGAGTGGTGGCTTAAACAAACATTTGACTTCCCCCAGGGGACATGTGTTATTGTCATGTGTGAAACAATGTGAACTTTAGGTTAATGTAAGGTTTGCTGTCACGATGCTGTTGTCATGTTGATTACAAAAGAGGATGCCCAACCATGATTCTTTTCCTAAACCTAACCTACGTAACTTCATGGAATGTAACGTGATGATGGAGCCTGATCTCACTCCAAAGTCATCAAAATCCTGCCCTTGGGCAGTGCTTTTCGGAGTCAGACACCAATAAAAAAAGGCGTCCTTTAACGTTGGCATGATACGCAGCCGGTTGCGGTTATAGTGTAACGGCCGCATCAGGGGGAAACACAGCGGGACAAAGATGGAAGTTAAGGCAGCGAGAGTCTGAGTGGGGCGGGTGGAGGGTGTGGATGGATGGGTCTGACAGATGTAGACTTTCACCCAAGAGAGCGGTTTTCACATCCCGTAAAATTCTAAAGCCAAACCTTTCCTAATCTAACCACTTGCTTTTGTTTCCTAAACCCAACGATGTGTGTTTGTGGTTGAAGGAAAAAAGTCAATTCGCAGTGTTGTACCAATGTAAATTTCCTGTGAAAACGGAAGTGTATCTTGAAAGACGACAATGCATGTAAGAGGCAGAACTTGACTTGTGTTCCAGAACGTCAACAACCAACGCATCCATGGCACCTTGCACGTCGTATGTGGATGTGGAAAGTCCATGACCAAATATGGAACGAGGTCGGAGAGAGAATGTGTTGGATGATACCCAACCCCCAACCATGTTTTTTTTCCTAAACCTAACTTAGCTGGTAGGGGCGCTAATTTGTTAGATATCATACGAACACAATGGCGTGGAAATCAACATGCATCTCCTTTAAACTTATTGAAGTACACACAGCACAGCAGGTAATCCAACTAGGGATGCACAATATTGAATTTTTTGCCGATATCCAGTATGCCGATATATAACTCATTTGACTGATTACCGATAACAATATCAATATATTATTATCCCCACCTAATTTTAGTGATCATCACGTCTCTTCTGTAGTGGAATTAGCATCATATTATACATACATACTCTTATTGTGATGGCCCACCAGCAGATGGAGATATGAAATAAAATGTATGTAATATTCATTCATTGTACAAAATAAGAAAATGCATGTTGGCCAATTCCAATATTTCATTTTAAAGCAAATATTGGCCGATACCGATGCAGATATTATCATGCACCCCTAAATCCAACCCAGTGAACCAGAGCTGCAATGAAGAGTAAATGATTGCTCAATCACTACATAATAGTGAATTTGATATCTTTGGGAACATTTAATTGCATTTTACAGACAAAATAATTTATCACTTTAGTAAGAAAATCATCTGCCGATTAATGAATTATAAAAATAATAGTTGCAGCCCTACAGTGAAAATCTATCTAGAACAATGTTTGCTATTATTGCAAAGTAAGGCAATTAGAAAGATGGATCAGTTTCATTAAGAATAAAAGTCTACACTTATATTAGCAGCTGAGGTTGTGTAGACACAGTGGTGCTCTGAGCTAAATGCAGTAACATGCCACAAGGTCAGTAACAGGGTAGGCACTACTCCTTGAAAGCCAGATTAAACTTCCTAAAGTATTTCTTCTTTCAATTTATACATGCATGTGCACACTCCGGTCAGTATCAAACAAGTTGTCATTAGCGGTGACACAGTTTCACATACTGTGCAAGAGTGGCATATAAATTAACTGCTTCTGAAGTGTAACTAATAAGCACCAGTAGCTAATGTTCAGCATCAGAATGCGACCATATCCTTAATTATGGCACAGTGACCAACTATATTTCTGTCTTGCGTTTAGTTATCAACAATAAGACACACAGATCAATCAATATGAAGCCATAACATAAATGAACACTGACTCACCAATCTGTTGATCTAGGCTACTTTTAGATAACATGCAGCCGTCGATCCTTCCTGGTGAAAGCATCAGTCAGTTGCCTGCTAGAGCAGCCACATGCAGTGTAGCCAATCTTTTCTTGTACAGTCTGTTTAAAAACACTTTCTGTCCCTTTTGTTGATGTAGCTTGGTTAAGGTTAAGGTCGTCCTCCCTCTCGCGATAATTTGGTTTTTGCTTTGAAAATGCTTATGTTATGTTAGCTACAATGAGTTTTGACATAGTGACATCCAAATGTCAATTATATGTATCATACATAACACAGGGGATGTCTGGCATATTTATGTCAAAAGGCACAAAAGAGTTCTGCTTTTTCATGTTAATGTTGTAGAATACAGGACTGAAGTGCACATGTGTAACATGCTTTCATGGCTTGCGTTCAAAGTGAATGGGGATTCAAAGCACTGCTTTTCTCACGATTATTTTCCTAATCGATGATGTGCAACTGCGACATTTGCAATCCTGTCTCTCTCCAAAGTTATTGAAAACCGGCGCTTGGTCAGTGACTTCCAGCATCAGACACCGATCAGAAAAGCCATCCTTTCACGTCGGCATGATAAACAGGTGGTTGCCATTATTGTTTAGCGATGCCTGGTATCGTCAGGGGGAAATGCGGCAAGACAACAGCAAAAGTTAAGGTGGCGGAAGTCCGAGTGGGGTGGGAAGAAGGTGTGGTGGCTGGGTCCAACAACCACCGACTTTTACCTAGGCAGCCGATGATTTACAAGGGAGACAGGGTAGGCACTGCCTACCTTGCCTACCCTGATGGCATGTCACTGGCTAAATGCCAAGCAAAATACTAAAACATGCGTGGTTTAGTGTGTTAACTTGCTAACGTTTAAAAATGAGGACTTAAAGTACAATTGAGGCTGATAAGAATGTCTTGTCTTTTTAACCTATTTATAAATACAGAGTGAAAAATTGAATTTCCCCTCGGGGATTAATAAAGTATATAAAATAAAAAAAATAAAAAAATAAAAAAATTATAACATCCATCTTTGTGAATTCACCATATTCAGTACAATATATTGGGTCTTGCCTTCTCATCACATCTAACCCAAGCTCACCTCACACGTGTATTCTCCTTCTGGCATGTACACAGAGCTCAGATATATCCCAATAGCTCTCTGTTTGTTTCACAGTCTTGAAAGATGCATGCAATAGTACAGGTTAACATTTGGAACAGTACAGTGGGAGGAGGCAACAGGGGACCTGCTGGCAGAAACAAAAGTTGGATAGAAACTCCCACATGAATGACATCAGCTTTCCAAATGCACAAGTTCATCAAATTTTCAAATGAACTAGTTTTGGAACAAACTAGTCAGAGCTTGTTTTCCACAACTTTTTTTTATCTACAAGAACAGAGGCCTCACTGGTTACACATTGTCTGCTGTAAAGAAAAACACCATACAGCTGTCTCTTGACACTATGTTATAGAGTTGTTCTAGTATTTTTTGTAGTTTTTACTGGTTATAGTGAAACAAACATTACAAATATTGTGATACCAATGGGTGAAGGGATGAACTCTTGGATTTGCTCTAACAAAGGATGCATAGATGTTCTGTATCAACTCCCCTGTAGAAAGGTTTTGTGTATCCTCATTTAGGAGCTTCCGTGTTCCTCAATCCTAGCTCATCCCAGAACAAATAGAAGCATCGGGACATGCTTAATGATGGTGAACCCAATCAAATTCTGTGTCCAGGATATCAAAGATTGAGGAGTGAGGAACGATCGGATAAGGGATTGGCATGAACCCCATGCAAAAAGGAAAATATGTTTATGGGAAGATTTCTTACCAGATTATTTCTTGACCAGGAGCAAGGAAGTCATTGCTCCTGCTTAGGAAACAGACCCCCTGTAAAACGCAAAGCCAACCTATTTCATCTCTTAATTTAACAAATAAGATATAATGTGTTAATTAGTCATTTTAAATGGTGATGTTTGGTGGATTTTTTTTACCTTTTGATAGAGCCAGGTTAGCAGTTTTTTCAGTAAAAGTGGATACTCTTACCACCCAAAATGTCCAACTATCGCACTATAGTAGGAGTCCCTGTCTGTCTGAATGTTTGTCTGTCCTTTGATTTTCTTGACAACTGTTCATCCGATTGATTTCACACATGGCAGGTGTGAAATCAAGGGGAGTACCAGCGGAAGAGCAGCGTCGAGTGCCAGCTCTTGAGATCTCTCTCCTGTTTATTAGTAGTGTGTTACTACCAGCAGCCGTACACACTGTGTAGTGAATTGAGAGAAGACCCCAGGGAACAGCTTGCTTTCTGTGATTTGCTACAATACTAATTGTCACACCCCACATGGCATGCTAGGCACAGCTTGCTCTCCGTCGCTCCCTACTGTACATTCAAGAACAGATGAAGAAAGAGAGAGCGGGAATGCTACATTGTAGCAAACTTAAACATTTCAAGCATCAGCGTTGTAACTTTTGAAACTGAAGCTTGTTTTTCCCTGTAAATAGCCAGGCTTTGACTTCATTGAAAATGTTCGTGTCAGCTTTTTTGCAAAGGATTGCTAGGGGATGCAATTATGTCATGTCAGATATATTGGTCAGGAAACAAGGAAGTGCAGTATTAAGTGTCAGGTTGTTGTTATTAGTGGTTCTAAAGACGGCTGCAAGAAGCAAAACTGGTGGCCAAGCAATTGCACCATTCTGGACAGGCACATTTTGACCAGGCTCTAGGGTTGGGTAGCGTTCACATTTGAAACGATACAAGTAGCGGTTCTGGTACCTGGAATTCAGTACTGGTACTCAAGGGTACCTTTTTTGCTACCTTACTTTATCTGTCATAACAAAAATATAATTTTTTGAGAGAGCTGCAGGGGTAGGCGAAACTGCAGTTCCACCCGTTTGCTCTTTTCTAATCACATGCAGCTAAATTTATGTTTCTGTCTGTCTGTCTATCTGTCTGTCTGTCTGCTTGTGTGAGTGCATGTGTATGTGTTTCTGCCTGTCTCATAGTGACACTAGGCTATTACTAAAATAACATAAAAGAAAATAGACCAGACTCCCAAACTGTCACAGTAGATTGGCACTACGGTGATAGTTTAGGCACGGCTGCGGAGCATAGCGGTCCTGGAGCTCTGTGTCTTTCCAGGTACCTGGCTTAATGGCACTTCCGCCTCCTGTCTGAATTTGAACCTAGCTACTTCGCAGAGCTCTGTTGCCAGCCTCAGAGCTCTGTGGCTGGCTTTCAGACTTTGGGGTGCTTCACAGAATTTCCACTTATTGTTCAAACCCAGTGTTCTCACTCAGATGTGCTCTAAGGTACCAACAATTGGCACTGATGGGTATAACATGAATAGGTACACTGTAAAACTGATGTTATTCAGTTGTTATCCTTAAAAGTACAGAGTTCATTACCCAACCCTCATGCACAAGTTAATTTAATATGCTAAAGTTATAAAAGATGTACACTGACAGAATCTCTACTCTGTTAACACTGCCTTGACTCTGGGGCAGAGTGCAAAACCAATGGTAATTGCAAATGCAGCTGGCTCCATTTTGTAATTAGGAAGTTATGCAAATAGATGCAGAATTAATATACTGGTATATTAACAATTAAAATAATGAAGTAGAGTTTCAAATGTGCAAAGATAACGGCCAATATGCACAGTAGCCTTATTGCTGCAATGTCCTCAGTAAGCTGGTGAAGTGGAACATTTTCCATCCAGTTTGGAGCTGGAAGTGTTTGCTCTGCAGAAACCCAAGTAGCTCTCCACTGCAAAGAATAGATGTTACCTCAGTGCGTAAAAGGCACTTTAGGGTGACATAACAAATAATGCGTCTGGGCACCAGAAGTGCAATTGATTGCAGGTAAAAAACCCACACTGATATGATTTCAGGGGGTGAATCAAAGCCCAGCCTGCTGCGAATGGTGCCCCTGTGGTAGCTATTGGCAGTGACCTCACAGGAAATTGTTGTTCAACTGTTGATTGTCTTGTTCCTGTGCTCCATGAATGGCAATTCTTCGGTCCATATCATTATCCCTTATCCCGTAGCAAAAGAGATCTATTTTTAGTGCAGGAACAAACATTTTGAACAGTACAAAGCTGACTCTGCCGCTGTTTAAAGAAGAAGTCCTGTTAGTGATATTATTCTGGCTATTTAGTTGTAAGTTGGGGAGAAAATTTGAATTTCAAATGCTCATATTTTCTTTCTCCTCTGTTCATGCAGAGTTTGAAATATCTAAACATCTCTGTTGCAATGAGCATGTTATATTCAATGTCTAATACAATATGAATAGAACCACCAAAACACACAAGATGGTGTTTTATATGTAAAAGAAAAGAAACATGCTGTGTTCTTTTTCATTTCAGCTAAATATGTCATAATCATTTTTTTTATTTTTAAAGAATATTTGCAGGAGTATATGTCTAAAAGGAAGGAAGTCAAGCAAACCACAAGCAGTTTTAATGAAAGGTGTACTATATTAACTGCTATGTATCCTAAATCCTTATCAAGCTGGATCTGTTTTTTTTTGTTTTTTTTCTTGTCCTCAAAGAAGCAGCAGAGCTCACGTTGCAGTATCTCTGCCAGGAAACCAGACAGGCAAGACAAATAGAATCCTGCAGCCTGGTGCTCACCCCCGGACCAGGCGGGATGAGTTCGTCTGTCATGCCCTTGTGCAGAGAAGCCGGTGGCTGTCCTTCTGCCTGACAGAGTAACACGCCGGGCACCTGTCCACATCGCTACATGCCTCACTGGATGCTATCTTGTAACTATAAACTCTCCCTCATCTGCGGCTTTCCCCTGACGATGCTATGACAATATCATGGAAGGTTTTCCCTCCTCTTTATGTATCACTTCTGTATCACAAAGCTTCTCCTCCTGAAGCGGAATCATTTTCAGATAAACTAATCCGTCCTTCCAAATCCCGCCTTCCCCCTGCCGCGGCTGTGCCATCAGATCCCAGGGGATCGATGAGCTGCTGGTAAGAAGACTCTTGCTTCACCCTCAGTGAACCGAGCACTAATTATCAATTCAACCCAGTGTTAGGGAGTGGTGGTGTGCACTTCATTCGACAGTGTTCTCCTGTTTTAAATGGGACCTCTACTGGCACTAACAGAAACCAGGTCTTTGTAACAGGAGCGTGTGTGTGAAAGGGCAGGAAAGGCACAGTGTCATGTTCAAGTAGAGTAAATAATGTGTGGCTTTATTTAAATAAGCTTCATCACAGATTGATGTGACACAGCCTTGTGCTCTGAAAGCATATTTTAACAGGGAGTTAAGTGAATCGTGAAAGTGAGGCACTTAACAAGTTTTCCATAACCATAACGTCATTAGTACATGACGGTGATTACCTAGTGTGTGTGTACTCCATCAGCATTATCACACACACTGAGTTCTGTGGATACCAGATCAACAGATAGCTTTAGGTCTCAGTTGCTGAGATACTTTACTCGGTTTCTTGACTTCACTGAATTGTTTCAGTGCTGTTTTAGTACTTAAATAATGATGTTTGGGATATTTTAAATGGTGGGATAACAACGGTTCAGGCATGTGTAGAATTTCTGTTGGATATATGCCACTGAGGTTACTATGGACACATCCAATGCACCAAAAATAGCTT
Organism: Epinephelus moara; assembly: GCF_006386435.1. Classification (NCBI taxonomy): domain Eukaryota; kingdom Metazoa; phylum Chordata; class Actinopteri; order Perciformes; family Serranidae; genus Epinephelus; species Epinephelus moara. The sequence goes on from NC_065513.1 coordinate 8,750,110, forward strand.
GGATCCCAGCGAGCACTGATATGACTTGGATTCTACACTCTAAACCCAAATTTGTTCACTCAATTTGATTTTTTTTTTATGGAAACAGATTGCACTTAAAACTTTTAGTTTAGTATAATACAGTAACATAAAAGTTTTTAGTACAGCAACACAAAATAAATGGGTCACGTGACCCTTGTCTGACAGGAATTTTATGTCAGTTTAACATAACGTATTTGTTGTATGAGCATTTAATTCTGTGTCATATTAATATAAAAAACATACACATTCTGCAACAATTTATTTTCACTTTCATTGAACTGTAAAATATATTATGGAAGGCTTGGGTTACCTGATTATTAGAATAAGGCAAAGAGATGAATTCTGAAGTGCTCTTTATTCCACCTTAGCACAACTTTGTTAGACACTCCAATATCCACACAGGTGGGAGGTCACTGACTGTGCATATAACTTACCACAACATTAACTGTAACCCATTAGAACCATTGTGAAATACATAAATATTAATCACTGCATAACGGGTAATATTATTGATCTAGAACAGATTTTAAACACAATTTTCTTCCACTTATAGCCTCTAACACTCAAGGCATGCTGGGAAATCCCAAACATGCCACAATATGTTAAGTGCACAATGATTGTGTTGTTTATTGGCCTTAAAATAATAGGTCAAATTGGCGTTATACATTTTAGACAAATTAACTCAAAACTCAGTATATCAAGCTCACAAGGGATGTGTTTTTTGTGTCAAAGTTTGTATGTGTCATTTTGACAATTTGGGGCATTTGTAATTTTGAAATTTTGTGTCATGGATGAATTGGGGTTTACAGTGTACAGTATGGATGGAATAGACTGTCCTCCTGAGAAGAATGGTAGAATCAGTCATTTTAACAAATTACATTCAACTGACAAGGCTCGCTAGAGGCCATAGGGATTATGACTCTGAGATGATCTAATCTAAATCCAATCTAAATTCAATTTCAAAACATCAGCTCAGATTTTTGGTCAGTTCAATAACCAGTCAGATACCAGCGGCCATTTTTCTTTGAGCCTGTACCGAAACATTACATGTTAAGGACAAGTAAAAGTGAGCAATATCACACAGAGGGAGGGCTGTTGTACTGAATATCAGCACTGCCAGAATAAAAAGCAGCCATGAAAAGCAGTTGTTTTTGCACAGATAATGCCATAAAAGCTATTGTTTTTTTTACTGAGACATTTCTGTGTTTTTTACAGGGATAATGTTATGGACAGCAGTTGTTTTTTCACAGAGACATCCCTGCATTTCCAGCCAGGACAGTGCCACAAAAAGTGGTTATTTTTTTACTGAGACATCGACAAGCTTTTCCAGCTGTGATTGTAACACCAAAACCGTGTTTTTCAAGCCCAAACGTGACCTTTTCAGCTAGCTGAGACTAGACTGTTGCCAGGCAATATGTAAACATGTGTAGACACACATGTTACTCCAGGCCAGCTACTTTATGTCGAGTACATTTATCTGTGCGTTTCCATTTATTGTGCAACCAGTGAAATGAGAGCCTGTTGACAGTCGCTTCAGTCAACACATTTTGTAGTTAACAGCTTGATCCGACTGTGTGTTGTGCCATCGACTGATGTCATATCAGTAGGTTAGCAGTGAAGTATCCAGGCTTCTTTACTTTCCTTTGTCCTTTTTTGACAACATTCATAACTTCAGTCAGGACCACTTTAGTTAAAGAAAACTCAGTTTCTTTTTGCAATATTATATTTCACAATATGGCTCTGTTGTGGGGCCTCTCTGCTTTTCCTAGACCTATGCAAAAAGCCTAAGGCTGAGAGAGCACACCTCTCTGCCCCTCCATGCACCTACATGGAAAGCCTAAGGCAGGGACAACAGCAGCAAAGACCCCTGGGAACAGAACAGAGCAAGCATCGATGACAAACAGAAATGAGACACAACATGAACATGAGGAGCTGGGGTGGAGGCGGGTTGCACAGCGGCTTGCAGAGGAAGCAGCAACAGTAGGCAGGCCAAAGCAGTTTAAATAGGGCGCCCTGAATGAGATTAGCCAATTGGTTGCAGAGAAAGGAATCATGTGATCTATCAGCTGATTCTCCTCCATCAGTCAGGTGATCCATCAGTTGACTGGGCTGCTTGAGATCAGCTGACGTTGCTGGGATGTGAGCTGAGCTTGACATTGTGTCCTGCCTGAACTAACACTATGCTCAATTTGTGGAAATATGCTCATCTATGCAAAGGGTTTTTTTAATATATATTTTTGTTTTTATGACGACCCTTAATGTAGGCTAATTAACTTTTAATGTAATTAGTGGTTCAGAACACCTGTAAAGCAGAGTGATACATGCTTAGTTAAAAGTCCTGGTAATGTTGTACTCTGTATTAGCACTCATGGAATGCCTTTTGTCCAGTCAGATTGCTTGGTGGGAACTAACTTTCGGTAATGTTGTTTCAACTCGCAGTAATGTTGTTTCAACAACAATCTGCAGTGCAGTCATTAACTGACAACACTGACATCAATTGTTCTATGAGACAGTGCAGTAACTGCAGTGCAGATGGAGAACAGGTGCTTGAATCACTGAATAGAATTAGTGAAGTGCGTTCAACATTAAATGTATTCCACTTGGACCCTGCCCCCTCACTCTCTATGTAGCCACTTGTGTAGTGTATGGTATCACATAATATAAAGTGCTGAGATGAAGTGAGTGAGAGCATGGCAGATAATTACTGAAATACACTTTGGCATTTATGTTCTATACAATGCTGTCTAACGCATTCAAGGATAAAAACACAACAGAGCTGGCTGCCGTGTTTGATTGACAGTTGAGGACCTGCAGCACCCGAGGAGACATCAAAACAAGAGTCTACCGCTTTGATTACTTTATTACTAACTTTTTGTTTTTTCCTTTTCCCTCCCTCAGAGTCGGAAACATGCCAACAAAGTGCGGCTGTATTACATGCTACATCCTGTGGATGGAGGCTGCCCTGCCAAGAAGCTCCGAACAGACAATGTGAGTCCCGGTGAATTATACATTTCCCTGTCCACAGTGTTTCCCCATGGTGTCAGTAATCACTGAGGAACATGCATGCATAAATTCACAGCTTACCAGTCTCATATGAAAACCTTTGTTGCTAATGTATTTTCTTTCTTTTCCAACACCCGCGTGACCCCCTTTCTGTGTCAGAATAGCTGGCAGTGCCACATTTTTACACCAATGAGCAATGTGAGAGTGACGTAGCTGTGGTTGGATGTGGAGAGATGCCAACTGTTCATTAAATACAAAGATACGTTGTGAGGTATCCGGCCCTTCCAGCCCTTCCTGTCATGTAAATTGGAAATACATGACGTGTCGGACAGACGCAATTATGTGGCCTGTCACTCCCTGCTTGATAAGAGTTTAGGTGGTGATGTGTGTTGTTTGGATAATGTAGCCTTTACCAGTTGAAGCAACCTCTGTTCCTCTATGCCTCCATTAGGGAAAGACAAAAACATTGTTTTTACATACACGTTGCAATTCTGCCACCGCTCAGATAGGCATTGAGGTGTT